>NW_026779066.1:0-162204 GCF_030144855.1 Hypanus sabinus | reverse complement strand
GCTTGAGTGGTTTAACGACTACAAGAAAACTGTCCGGCAAGACCATCGCATTCCAGAGATGGCAATGACCTGGGCTTAATTCGGTTGTGTGAATGCATCCCATATCCTCCTGATGCTGACTGCTCTCTGAGTACAATCACAAACAAGACAAACCTGCAGATGCTAGAAATCAAGGTAATACACACAATATCCTGGAGAACTCAGCAGGCCAAGCAGCATATATGGAAAAGAGACGTTTCGGTCCTCGACCCTTCAACAAGGTGATCCAGCACAATAGGATTGGACTTTTCTACCGTGATTGCAGTGTCAGCGACAGATCTTAGACAACCTGGCATGCCTCTTACAAATGTTGTAATTGTGCAGAATAATATGGAATGGGTGGGCTGAGGCCCCCATGTCAACGTGTTAAAATGCAACTAGCAAACCCTTGTTGTACATTCACAAATAATTGGAAATGAGCTGGATAGTCAGATATGCCCAGAGCTGAGGCAGTTGACAAAGCGGTGTTAAGAGTATTGAAGGCTGCCTTCATTTCCTGAGTCTGTTGCATTTTGGCGGACATGCTCAGTAATGCGGCTTGTCGAAGAGGAGCCTCCATCAGTCGATATTCAGTAATCCAATGTCGACATTAATTGAAAATTCCCAAAACGGGAAGCATTTCAGTTCGGGAGCGGGGAGGTGCTTCATTAGTAAAAGCTGCAATTTGTTCTTTTGCCTGTTGCCGAGTTCCTTACGAAAGTATGTGCTCTAAATACTGTGGAGTGTCCTGCAGTTTATCGAGGGTTACCCCGTGACCTCTTTTAGTCCATGTTTCTCAATAAAGCAACATTTTTTTTTCATGATTAACCAGGGTGGGAGAGGCAACAAGAAGATAATGTAACTTTGGAAAGTTCTACTTCCCCTGGAAACCGCAAGGTGCATAAATCTAGTATTTACCTGCGGTATAAAGAGAGAGGCTCTCAGTTTACCCATGATACAACCTTGTCCAATTCACTTCCCACTGTCACTGTAAGTAAAAATAAACAACTACTGACTATCCTTATGCAGTAAGACCTGAACAGGATCCACAACAGAATAACATTCCGATGTGACAGGAATACTGGAGTGAATGACGTTGGTATCGGCTACGACGGGAGGTATAGATAAATTTGTTAATAACCATTAAGTATTGTAAAAACAAGTCACTCATTATCACAACCTGGTTTTGGAAGCGGTAAAACAGGAAAATTACAAGGACCACAGGTTGGTAGCAGCACTTCCTGATCCGAAAGTGCTTTTATGATAGGCTTCATGCCTTCCACTGCCTCGGATGACCGTACAGAGGTTAGAATAGCATTGGGCTTCGTGTGGTGGGGCGCAATGTACGCGGTTCACATTTTTTATGCATTGCCCACGGAGAGGGAGGTACCTGCGAAACCAACCAGATTACGACATACTCGGTCGTACCGGGCGTAGGGGTGGGAAACGGGTCAAACTTTGTTTTAACGATGAAGGAAATATTATAAATCCAGCCTGAATGGAATGAAGTTGTCCAATAGCATTAGTATTAGATAGAATTAAACTGAGTGCGGTTTAACTCCTGTGAAGTCGGAAGCAGGAGTTCGAGTAGTTCAGGGGTTGCAGGGTGTTTGATGGCTATAGTGATATGTGGGGTTAAGGTTGGCAATTAAAATTGCTCATTCTGTTGTTCAATAAAAAAACAATTCTGCAACTATTCCCTCTGGATAAGTTGAACAAGTAAGTAATCTCGCAGAGCACTGGACCACACAAGATCAAAGAATGAGTCTATGGCTGCTGCCAGAGTTAGCATATGATACACAAAATTATTCATTTGCATTCATTGGAGTTCACTAAGGAGAATGACATGGAGAAAAGTGAGGTCAGGGAGGGAGTATAGTGATATTTTCAGACGTACTGATACTGAGGAGGAGATGGTGTTGTGTATTAAGTTGTGCAGTCCTTTGGGGGATTCAGTCCACTGGGGACACAGGCCTCATCCTGAAGGCCCCGAAGAAACCACAAACAAGGGAGCTGAATGACTTCAGACCTGTTGCTTTCAAGCCGCACGTGATGAAGACCATGAAGCGGCTGATAATACAGAATCTGAGGCCACAAACCAGGCACGCCCGGGATCCTCGTCAGTTTGCGTATCAGGAGAAGGTGGGAGTGGAGGATGCTATCACGTACTTGCTGCACAAATTTCTCTCTCACCTGGACAGGGTCAGTGGTGCTATGAGGATTGCATTCCTGGACCTCTCTATTGCCTTTAACACCATCCAGCCCAGGATCTTAAGGCAGAAACTAACGGAGATGGGAGTAGACTCACACATGGTGGCTTGGATAACAGACTACTTGACAGACAGACCTCAGTATGTGCGGTTGGGAGACTGTAGGTCTGACACGGTGGTCAGCAGTACAGGAGCGCCGCAGGGGACCGTGCTCTCTACGGTCCTGTTCACCCTGTACACATCAGGCTTCCAATATAACTCGGGGTCCTGCCATGTGCAGAAGTTTGCTGATGACATGGCCATAGTGGGGTGTGTCAGGAATGTTCAGGAGGAAGAGTATAGGAAACTGATACAGGATTTTGTGAAATGGTGCAACTCAAGCTATCTGCGTCTCAATATCACCAAGACCAAGGAGATGTTGGTGGACTTTAGGAGATCTAGGCCTCATATGGAGCCAGTGATCATTAATGGAGAATGTGTGGAGCAGGTTAAGACCTACAAGTATCTGGGAGTGCAGTTAGACGAGAAGCTAGACTGGACTGCCAACACAGATGCCCTGTGCAGGAAAGCACAGAGTCGACTGTACTTCCTAAGAAGTCTGGCGTCATTCAATGTTTGTAGTGAGATGCTGAAGATGTTCTGTCGGTTAGTTGTGGAGAGCGCCCTCTTCTTTGTGGTGGCGTGCTGGGGAGACAGCATTAAGAAGAGGGACGCCTCACGTCTTAATAAGCTGGTAAGGAAAGCGGGCTCTGTCTTGGGCATAGAACATCGGTGGCAGAGCGGAGGGCGCTGAGTAGGCTACGGTCAATCATGGAAAACCCTGAACATACTCTGCACAGCACCATCCAGAGACAGAGAAGCAGCTTCAGCGGCAGGTTGCTGTCAATGCAATGCCTCTCAGACAGAATGAAGAGATCATTACTCCCCAACGCCATTCGGCTATACAATTCAACCAACAGGGCCAAGACATGTTAAAGTGCCGGGGATAGGACTGAGCTTAAGTTACCACTCAATGCACTTTAGTAAACTATTTAAGAACTTTTTAAAAGCTATTTATTAATGCTTTTCGGGAGGGTGATTTTAGATGCATATCATATTTATACTGAGTTAAATACTGTATGTAATTAGTTTTGCTACAATAAGTGCATGGGACACTGGAAAATGTCGAATTTCCCCTTGGGGATGAATAAAGTATCTATCTATCTATCTATCTATCTATCTATCTATCTATCTATCTATCTATCTATCTATCTATCTATCTATCTATCTATCTATCTATCTATCTATCTATCTATCTATCTATCTATCTATCTATCTATCTATCTATCTATCTATCTATCCATCTATCATCCAGGCAAACATTCAGTATACATTGTCGTCATGGTCAGTAAACAGATATTGCGTAGAGGGAGCTGTACCTGTGCTGTACTGTTCCCAGTTTATTGGTCAATAAATTGAGGCCCAGTGGGCAACGGATCAATGGGTCGATGACTGTCGTTCTCGACCGGAGCACAGTGCCTGCAGGGTTGGGGGGAACAAGCAATCAGCATGCTCGATGAGGAACTGGGAACGTTATTTAGGCAAATAAACCTGGAGTGCAGTCGGAAGAAAATGGGGAACGGGTCGATATGAATGTCGTTGTAGCTGGATGATCTACCCCACCCACAGTGATTCCGTAGCTACTAATAACATCAAACACTTAGTCTGATCTCCAGGGGAATTGTAATCTATCTGGGCCTACAAGATCAGTTTATTAAATAAGGGCACACGTCTGTAAAGTCACTTCCACTGTATTCCAAGCAGACCCAGCTGCCAGAGGATGCACCGGTCAGTAAGGGCACAGACCAGTGCAAGACTCCAATAAAAGAGTAGATTTTTTTTCAAAACATAACACTGAATACCAATATCTGGACAATCCCAGTTTTGCACTGCAACTGCGATTAAAAAAAGACAAACATCATCAGTATTGTGTTCTAGTTGCATTAGAATTTGCAACAACATGTATGGGGAGGACGCACACCTCTAAAAGAGTTGGCACCAGACCGAAGACAGACATCTTTGCAATAGTCTGTAAGGATATTGATCTTTACAACAGCTTACTCCGCACAGCAAGGTACACATCTTTACCACAAATGGAAACGCACTGTAAGGATATAGATCTTTACGACAACGGCATCGTACTATAAGAGTAGAGACCTTTATTACAACTAACACCATGTCCCAAGGGCAGAGACCACGTCAAGAGCTAGCACTGGATTGTAAGGGCGGAGATCTTTGCAACTGTTGGCAGCATGTTATGAGGAGACAGTCCTTTAAAACAACTAGACAGCAAAACCCCGTACAGCCGCGGATAAGATGGATGTGCAGAGGATATTGCTAGTGGTGATGTGTCCAGAACTAAAGGGGACAACCTCAGAATTCAGTGGCGAACTTTTACAAAGGACGTAAGGAAGAATTTTTATTTATCCAGGCAGTCGAGAATGTGACGGACAGATGTAGGGGCCAAGTCCGTAGGTAAATGTAAGGCACTGTAATATTGTCCCTGATTAGAAGTACAACTCCACGTTCTTTTACCTCCACCTCTGCGCGTTCTAACCTTACGAATAGTCATCATCCATTCTTGTCCCTCTCTCAGTCTGGACTCTGTAATGTATTCGTCGCATTAAAAGTCTCATTTCAACCCATCAAATATCTTAATTGAATTTTGCCTCCGCCTTTCTTCATTTTTTGATCCAGTGCTCACGTTCCTAGCCCATGGGAAAATTAGTTTAAACCCTCGACAAGCAGTCCAACCTTCCGGCCAGGGTATTAGTTCCCCAGACAAACACGCTAGTTGAACTCAGCCGGTCGGGCAGCATCCGCTGAAGCGAGAAGTTACCGATTCGGGCCGAGACGCTTCGTCAGGACTGAAGAGGGAGGGTGCAGGGGCCCTATAACTAAGGTGGAGGGAAGGTGGGAAGGAGAAGGCTAGTAGCTGCCAGGTAAAAAAAAAAACTAATCAGAGGAAAAATCAAGGTGTGGGGATAGGCAGGAGAGGTGAAGAAGGAATCTAAGGGGAAAAGCTCTATGGGTAGTAGAAGAGGGCAGAGTCATGAGAAGTGATAGGCAGCTAGAAGAGCCAGAGTGGAAGTGGGATGGGGCAAGGTAGAGGGAGGGAATTAAAGTAAGTTGGAGAACTCGATGTTCATAACAAGGGGCTGGAGACTGCCCAGACTGTATATGAGTTGTTGCTCCTCCAACCTGAGTTTGGCCTTATCATGGCAATAGAGGATGCCATGTATGGACATATTCGAATGGGAATGAGAAGCAGAGTTTAAGTAGGTGGCAACCGGCGGGTCCTGTCTGTTGTGGCGGACGGGGAGGAGGTGCCCGACAAAGCGGTCCCCCAATCTGCGCTGGGTATTGCCGATGTAGAGGAGGCCGCACCTGGAGCACCGGATGTAATAGTTGACCCCAGCAGACTCACAAGTAAAGTGTTGCCTCACCTGGAAGGTCAGTTTGGGGACCTGAATTGTGGTAAGAGAGGAGGTGTCGGGACAGGTGTAGCACTTACGCTTGCAGGGACAATAACCTGCTGAGTTCATCCAGCGTGTTTGTACGTGTTGACTTAACCACAGCATCTGCGGTGTACTTTGTGTTTACCATTAGTTCCTCTCCAGTTCCGATGGAATCCGTCCCTCTTGTACGGATCACCCATTCCCCGAAAAAGCGTTCCAATGGCCCAAGGAGTTAACACCCGGCAGCCTGCACTATCGTCCCTCTGACACACATTCATACCATTCCGACTTGCGCCAGCTCGATTCAGCAGAAGTAATCCGGCGATAAGTACGTTGGAGGTCCTTCTGATCAGTCACATTCCCAACTCTACATACTCACTGCGTGAAGCTCTTCCTCATTTTGCCTGTGTCATTCATGCCAACACACTTCACAAGCTCTGACTGTTCAGCTTTCAGCTTGATGATATCCTTGAGACACTCCGATGCATCCTGGAACCTTGCGTCCCGGAGGCAGCACACCAACGTTGTGTATTTGCTGTCATAGAGTCTACTGGCTGTCCCCCTAACTATCGAGTCGCCTATCACTACAATACTGCCTGACTTTACCCTTATATACAGCGCCTTAGAGCCAGCTCCATTGCTACAGCTGCTGTTGTGCCCTAATGGGTCATCAACCCCACCCTGTTCTATCCAAATCGGTATACTTGTCGCTGAAGGGATTAACCATAGGAGAACCGCCAATAATTGCAGTCAGACTTTGAACTTAAATAAATTCGTATAGTTTAGTACAGACAGAAGTCATCGATAGTGTCATGTCACTCGGGCTGTTGTCTGAGAATCTGACTTAAAATCTGCTGCGCCCTGACACCGGTGGTATCGGAACAATATTCGGAACCAAGTTTTGAATACCAGGAGTAAAATGTGACCTCACAGCCCGCTTTTCATTGACCCAACGCGAGCTGAATGGCACGTTCATTGGCAGCTGGATACCGTCCATTGAGTGCATCGGTGACAGAAGGAGGAAAGAGGAGAAGGGTGACAGGGAAATTACCGTGTTCAGTGTTAGTGCCATATCGGTGGCAGCTATGACCTTCTGAGTCTGACTCCCTTTTCATGGTCAGAATGGATCGTTTGTTCTTGGATGTGGAGCAGCAAGAGCCGGTGCCAGATTCCAGGAACAACTCTCACCAGTTCCGGAACCAGAGGAATTTCCTCACTGTGGCTGGGCGGGACTGGTTTACTGGGAATGCGATTTCACTCACAGTGGGTTGTTCTGCCATTCCACCCCGTGTGTCGAAAGGAGTTCTCCCTGGAGCGAAAATCATACCTCATTTCTGGTCAATCCTTTAGGAATAGTAAGTTTGATGTGGAGAGTCCTGTGGGATTATGTTACATTGGAAAGATACGTTTAGATCTCCAACACTGTTTGTACAAATTACAACAACTCGCAGCTTTTCTGATTGCAGGGTCCGTTTACCTACCGTCACGGGAGCTCGCAGCTTCTGCCTACTCGCAATGCACTCTGACGAAATTCAGCCATTTTGCAAACACAGTCTGTACAGGGCAATGGGCTGAGGCTGAATTACATTTTCCACAAATGGTAATCATTCCGAATTAACATTCTGATAGGATATTAATTAATATTCGTATGTTTGTTCTTGGAGGGGAGGAGGGTATGGTTGAAGTTTGAAATTTAAAAAGTCATGAAGGGTACAGAGGAGATTTACGACGATACTGCCTTGTTTAGAGAGTATGGATTATGATCAGAGGTTGAGGGACCTAGGGCTTTACTCTTTGGAGAGATGGAGGATGATAGGAGACATGATAGAGGTGTACAAGAAATTAAGAGCAATAGACAGAGTGGACAGCCAGCGCCTCTTCCCCAGAGCACCACTGCTCAGTGCAACAGGACATGGCTTTATGATAAGGGGTGGAACGTTAAAAGGGGATATTAGAGGAAGGTCTTTTACTCAGAGTGGTCGGTGCGTGGAATGCACTGTCTGAGTCAGTGGTGGGGGCAGATACACTAGAGAAGGTTAAGAGACTAATAGGCAGGTAGATGGAGGAATTTAAGTTGGAGTGGGGTTATGTGTGAGGCAGGGTTTGAGGGTCTGCACAACATTGTGGCTCGAAGGGCCTGTAATGTGCTGTACTCTTCTAGGTTCTATAAGATCACAGATAGATGTAAAACGAGAAACTTTCCCCTTGAAATCTGGAGGATGCAGGGCAATGCACAAGTGCAGACACAATGCAGACAAAATGTCTACGTAAGGCCAGGAGATCCATATCAAATGCTGGAATGTGAATTACAACGGTGGACCAGGGGGATCCCGGAAGCACATGGACAGATCTTTGAAGGTAAACGCCCAGTTCGGTGGGAAATTTAGCAGCCGAATTGAGATCTGATTCTGTTGACTGACGGTAGTGAATGCCAGAGCAGGTAGCTCTGCTGGATCTATAGAAACACTAGCTTGCATAAACATGTAGTGTTGTGCGCAGTCTTGCAATTCCGCCAAAGGGACATACAGGCACAGTAACATTAACATTAGGAAGATGTGATGTGCAAGCACACTTCTACTTTCAACGTCAGGCATGAATTCTTAAGAATCCAAACTCCATATCGCGGTATAACTTCTGGAAACTTTTAGACCTTTATTTGTCAAATATCTGCGAACAGCAGTTTGAAAATACTCAAAACTACTCTCCTACCACAATTCCGGGAGAAAAGGTAGCAAAGGTACAGGAGTGAATACGACATCACCCTGAAAACGCGTGTTACGGGGCTTAATTACAATATTTATTATACTATTATAGAATGTATTTATAATTATATGATGTATAATATAATATTGGCTTCACTATCTGTCCACTTTTGATGTTGCACCTTATCATCTACCTTACTCTACAGCGGTAATACGTCAATCCGCATTCCGTAATTCAACTACTACGACCACAGTTACATAATTGAATAACGTAGAACCGTTCCGAATCTAGAACTACTGAAGTTCATGCAATAGCGTATGTTAATAATTAGGTGTGAACATTGACATTGTCAGCCGGTTGTCCTATTTCCGCCTGAAAGACTTTTGCAGTACTATTCCAAAATAACTACTATCGTTCGGCGGTCAGTGTGTATAATGAATTGGAGGTGTCATCTGGAGGTAGCTTGGTATAGTTGTGCAAAATGTAGTTTGAATAAAAAATGCTGCTAATTATACAGGATGATTTAATGTCAGATTTATGGGACAAAAGCAAAAAGAAAAAATATGATCCCTTCACTCTCACGTGATATCAGAGACCGAAAGATACACAATGAACTCCAAACACTCACACTGTAGAAGAGACTGCGAGGTACAGTATGAAATCCACACTGTTACACTATACTAGAGAATGACAGGTACTGAATAACCCAATACTCTCACACTGAACCAGACTTTCTCAGGGAAATGCACGGCAGAAATATGGCAGGGAACATATCCATGTCCTTCTCAATTTGCATGTTCCCTCGAGACAGGATGAATTGAAGGTGAAAGAACCATGGTGTGCAAAAGATGTGAAGAATCTCGATTCGAAGATAAGAAAACTTGCGACAGTTTCAAACAAAAAATCTAGATACTTACAGAGTTCTAGGTAATTACAAGCTTGCCGCGAAGGAGCTGAAGAAAATAATTAGGAGAGCTAGAACAATCTGAAGGTCTTGGTGAGCAGGATTAAGGAAAACCCCAAGGTAACGTAGATGAAGAGCAAGAAGATAAACCGTGTCAGAAAAGGAACAGTCAGGTGCAGTAGTGGCAGCGTGTGCATAGAGTCGGACGAGGTAGCAGAACTTAACGAGATTAAGAAAAAGGGCGTCTTGAGGCATTTGAAAGGTATTAAGTTGAATATATCACCGGGACTGGATGATATTTAGCACCGCCTAACTTGAGAAACGAGGAAAAAGATTGTTTAGTCTCTGGTGATGATCTTTGCATCATTACTAGGGTGGAAGGAAGTCACATCTAGCTGCCTTTGACCCAGCTCTTCTGGGACTTGAACTACTTTGAATGTACCCCTAAATCGCATGGGCGCATGCGCTGGAGGGTCTTTTCCGTGCTGGAAAACTCTGTGAGGAATCGTTTACTTTGCTTTACATCAAAACCGGTTTTCTTTTTGTAAGTACGAAATCACTAAAAATATAGTGTAAAAGATCAGTGAGCTGGGTAATTCCCCAAGGCCCACTGTGTATATCGCATTTTATTCAGAGAGTGGCAGGAGTTGAGATGCTCCGTCTTGTCCAGTGTTCACGCAGCCAAACATAAAATCCCAGAAAAGCTGGGTCAAATGTCATTCTATTATTTAAGACGTGGAATATATAATGCAAGAAAATATACACTGTTGAATCTCACATTAGAGTTTGAAAAGTTACTGGAGAGGACGCTTAGGGATAGGATGTAGAGCTATCGAACACCGCATACATAAGTAGAGCGCCTGGCTCTTCTGATGTGTGCCGGCCTATGGTCTGGTCTAGTACAATCGACGGACACCAGAAGCGTCGCCGTTCATCCCCGTCCCATCCCTATACCCATCAGCTGGTCTCCTGAATGTTGTTCGTCACCCTTCCCGATGAAGGAAAGTCTCAGTTAGGGTGAGACTAAATCTATCGAATCCTTCTCACTAACTCTGGCCCTCAGTTTCAGGGAACATCATTATAGATGTCCTGTGTTTTCCTCCCCTCTCCCTGTGGAAGCGGGGAATCCTCTCGCTCCCTGTTAGTAGGAGTGAGAGAATGAGGCATGTCGAAATTACCGGGTGAATAATAGATTTGTTGACCTGCAGTCCATGGTCACTCTTCCTGGGGTTTGCTGTTACATGTCTGTTGGCGGTCAACCCTGATGCTTCCTGAAAGAGCAAGTGACGGGATGGTGGGAGAGCAGCAGGGAGTAATTTTTTTTGGATTTCAGTCATTTCCCAGGGTATTCTTCGGTTTCGAGGATGTACGTGAAGAGTAAGTATTTCCTTGAGCGTAAATGGAACCATTGGTCCCGTCGATGCTAAAAGGACTCGACCTGGAGAGGACGATACTATGGTGGGGGATCTCGGACCAGAGGGCACAGTCTCACAGTATTGGTCCAAACATTTGGAATGTGAAGAAGAGGAATACATGTAGGCCGAGACGTGAATCTGTAGAACGCGTTTCTACAGGCGGCTGAGAATATATAAATCGAGAATATTCAAGACAAGGGTTTACAGACGTGTAAAGGATTATAGGAAGAAGGCACGAGTCTGAGGCTTGAGGTAATGGATTATCCATGAATAAATGGCGAAGCAGATTCGGTGGGCCGAATGGGCAGATTCTGCTTCAATATAGCATCGCGTTATGGTCGTATGGCATCCAGGAACATTGAGGTGCCAGCCTTTCCCTTCCTGATGCCTCTCTTTGCACGCAATATCCCAGTACCTAACTGCGGGCCATTCGGCTTATGTACGTATCCGTCGATCTATCTGTCTGTCTATCTATCTATCTATCTATCTATCTATCTATCTATCTATCTATCTATCTATCTATCTATCTATCTATCTATCTATCTATCTATCTATCTATCTATCTATCTATCTATCTATCTATCTATCTATCTATCTATCTGTCTGTCTGTCTGTCTGTCTATCTATCTATCTATCTATCTATCTATCTATCTATCTATCTATCTATCTATCTATCTATCTATCTATCTATCTGTCTAACTATCTATCTATCCAGACATATTGTGCAGAACACCACTCCCGACCCTGACTGTTGTCGAAACGGAAGTAATGTGGCAGTGGAGAAGCTGAGCTTGATGATTTTAGGAAACAGTGTGAAAACCTTTAGTTTACCAGTACAATCATATCCCCATTCAAGATTTAAAAGGCGGAAATTCGGGGGAGATTTTCAGATTTAAACTGCGACCTTCAGGTCCGCTCTCAAATTTTAAGAGCCGGATGTTTTTTTTTCAGCTAGACTGCGGCCAATAACTGAGCGGGATTCATTAGAAAGGTTGAGAAAAATTAGCATCAACACTGCGGGGCGGCCATTCTGGGTAAGGGCATTGTGAGTGTTGTTGGATCATCATGCTTCGGCGGTATCAGGTTTAGGTGAGCTAATTATCAGGTGTGTTTCTATTTTTCTTCATAATTCTTCATTCTTCGTCCATGAACGCACAATGGTGTAGAGAGAATGTCTCCGGTGGCAGTGTTTTGTTCCGTGCGGCAGATGTGGTCTCCCAGATAACCACATTAGCATCAAAAACATCGAACTGTAACTTGCGCTGTAGCTCGATGAATTTTGGCTCACAAAAGAGAATGGTTATAGGTAGGAGCTACAGAGATGTAGGCGTCGCTATATTGCAGGAGGGAGGTCGCCGGGTTATTGTCAGACGAAGGAAAGGAAATGGGAGCCAGAGCGGAGTAATCTGTACCCGTTCCCCTCTGAGATATTACACTGTACATACCGTTGATGACTGCCTACAAGGGAGGGACGGGGGTCGCAGCGACCGGGTTTCTGGCACCGAATCTGGCGCTGCAGCTCAGAAATGAAGAGTAATGAAGGGGACTACAGAGTTGAAAGGAGATTAAAACGTCCGAGGAGCAGAGTAGGGATTCTGTCCGCGCGACAGAGACTCCCGGATGGTCTGTTACCTCTCAGCTGCCAGGATCAGAGATGTCTCAGATCGGGTCCATGGCCTTCTGAAGTGGAAGTGTCGGCAGCCGGATGTCTTGCTACCTCTCAGTACGAATAACATCAACAGAAAAAGTTTAAGAGGTACTGAAGAGAGATTTTAGGTTGCTGGAAGCATTGATCATGCGGATAGTCATTTTTTTTTCTTTTTTCCCCAGGGCTGAAATGGTTACCACAAGAGGACACAGTTTTAAGGTACTGGGGAGTACGTACAGAGGAGATGTCAGGGGTAAGGTTTTTACTCAGAGACTGGTGACTGCGTGGAATGGGCTGCCGGCGACAGTGGAGTAGGCGGATTTGATAGGGTATTTTAAAAAACTTTTGGACAGGCACATGGATCTTAGAGAAATAGAGAGCCATGGGTAAGCCTATCAATTTCTAAGGTTGGGACATGTTTGGCAGAACTTTGTTGGCCCAGGGACCTGCATTATACAGCAAGTTTTCTATGTTTCTATGTTAATATGCATGTTTCTCTGAAAGCGGAAAAACAGGACATCCATGGTAGTTATCTTTGGAGCCCTTCCCGTGCCACACGGCAGAGAGCATAAGCAAAGGATAATTCGGCAGATGAATCTGTGGCTGAGGAACCGCTGCAGGAGACAGGGTTTCAGATTTATAGGGCAGTGAAATCTCTTTTTAGGAGGATACAGCCTCATAATAGAGGGATGGAGTGGAGAGTGATTTTCTTTAGCCAGAACTTGGTGAAATTGTGGAATTCATTGTCATAATCAACAGAGGAGGCCAGTTAATTGAGTATATTTAAGTCTGACTTTGATACATTGTACAACGTGAACGAAAGCGGGCGAGGTAGACAGCGATTGGGAGGGAAAATGAATTCACCATGATCAAAAGGCGAAGCAGACACGCTGGCTCAGTTGGCTTAGTTCTACTCTTCTATCTCATGATCTTATCTGCGGAATCTTCTAACCCCCGAGCTACTGGAGGTGGTGGTAATCGGAACGGTCCATAGGGAAGAGTGAAGCATAGGGAAGCTGCGCAGACAGCTGAATATTTAAATAATCGGGGAACTGATGCCAATAGGGTACCGGAATATACAAGACCGTTAATCAGGTTTCATTATCCATCGTCCCAGAGAACGGCAGGGCAGCGCTGAGTTTTCGAGTGGCATTCTCGGCTGTGATCTACTGTAAGATTTGGGAGAACCGTGCAGGGACGCGGTGTCAGGGTACTTTGGATCACAAGCTGCCGGTTTCCTCCATGACCCTCACTGCGTTAACGGGCAGAGTGAGCACTGAATCTCCCAAAACGGCAACTCCGCCCTGAACCTGCAATGATCACCCGGCAGAACTTCCACTAAAAATAACAAAAAAAAGATGCAGAAATCTCAGCCAAGTGCATGCCGGGAACCAGCCTCTCTGGCGTCGAAGAGTGATGATTAGAAATGGGGCATCCATCAATAAGGATATTCAATCCTGTACATACCCTCTTCTCTATGCCAATATCAATGAGAACTGGACGGAGTCTGAAGACCCACATTCCCAGTTTCAGGGACGGTGTATTTCTCTCCAGCAGCAGGTTTCTTACTGGACAATAAACCCCCTCTACACTGTCACTATTTACCCTTTGCTTAAGATTTACATACTTATCTTAAAACACTTACTTTAAGAGCACAATGCACTATTTATTTTACTGAGCTGCTGCTGTAAAACAGCAAACTCCAGACATAGGATTGTGATATTAAGCCGAGTTCCCCACCGTAAGCCACACGTCAATCATGCCCACGCCACAGCCGCTGGATGCTCGCTGACTGATCTCTCTGAACGCCACCCGTACCGACAAGTCACCTCTACAGTCAGCTGCAGCAGTCACACCTCCCTTCCCACTCTCAAACCCGACACCGCTCACTCCCTGGACTTTCGCTGACCGAACACTCCGACCGCCACCCAAATTCCCACAAACAGCTCCGTATTAAATTCCAGCTCCCCTCCCCTTCCCATCGTCAAACACACGCCGCTCTCCCCCAGGCCCTTCGCTGATCAGTCTTTTGGAACGCCACCACACCCACCCAATCACCTCCATAGGCAAATCCACCCCGCACTTCCCGCAGTCAACCACACGCCACTTCTTCCCTAGACACTCGCTAACCGAACTCTCAAAACGCCCCCCCCCCCCTCATATACTCCAATCACTCCATAGTCACCTCTATCACCCCCACATCTCACGACCGTTACTAATTACATTTCGGAGCTTTCACCTTTACTTTGGGCCCTCCCCTTTTCTCTCCCGGAGCAGTCATTTATCTCCGCCTCCCGCTCTCACTCTCAGCCTTCTTCTCGTTGTCCCGCAGTAAGTGGTCCTCTCTCCACAGTGACCACTAATGACCTTGCGTTCCACACACCCACCGCCCCTGTCCTCCATCCCTGGTGTTGCTGTCTCCGAGTGAGATGGGTTCGGTGACTGTCCCCGTGGTGATTTCATCATGCCCCCAAGTGATATCATCATACCGGGAGATTGTTTAGCCCAACGGGCCCTTGAGAGAAATCTCACTGGAAACATTCTCCGTGTCGGTGTGCCCCTGCATTCCCACAGCCCCACACTCCAGCCGGCTTCACCAGCATGTGGTAGTTGCGTCAGAGTGGCTCGGCGTTGGCAGGGAAGCGGGATGGGCTGTTTCAGGCCACTGCATTCTCTGCTCTGGGAGCAGGCTCCGCAATGCGCCCGGTGGGGCTCCGCAGACCTTCCCAAAGGCTCGCCGGTACCGAAGGCAGCGAGCTTCTGTCAGGAGACGGAGACCAGTTTAATGAAAACAGCGTCAGCTTTATTGAGTCATGCAGCTGGATGGAGTAACGGTTGTACTACGGCGGGGCAGCGATCAGCGGAATAGTGTATAGTCAGTACAGAGACCAGAGAATGTGAACACCGGAAAACTTTAACCCTTTCCATCATCAGAGCACAGGAGAATTATTGTAGTTTCGTCGAGACAGCGGTAGATCACATCGAACACCCGCTGCCCATTCTGCCCAGTGTGTGCACCGCTCCAGCGCTGACAACCCATGCGGTCAGACAAGACGGACCTGTGACCTTCATCTTCCCCAGTATGCTCCCCGAGGAGACACAGACATCCCAAAGCGTGAACCTGCGTGGCCCGGGTTTTTAATGTTTTCCGGATCTCACTTTTGCACCAGGAATGCAAAACACCCCGGGGCAGGACACATGTGTCTGTTCAGCGTGAGGCGGCGCCCCACGCCGACATGGACACAGTTTTCTCAGGACTGCTTCCCATATCAACGCGGGGCGATGTTCTTGTGTCAGTGGAGGACCATGGTGGCGGGAAGTCCTCGAAAAGGTCTCCTTATCTCGGCACATTGCGGTTACTGTGAGAGTAGGTGATGATCCGTCACGTGTTAGTTACCGGGTGCCGAGGCCAGGCTGGGTGAACAGGCCAGTGCCGTGATTACTGAATAGCGGTATGAAAACACGTTGTTAGTGGAGAGCGTACCGAAAGCGGTGATTGATACGAAGCAAGGCGGGCGATCCAGGGCTCTCCTCACATGTGTGGGCAATCCATTTCGCCAGTGGCAACGAACCAGACCTCGTTACTGAAAGGTGAAACAGAGAGAGCTGAGGGGAAAGTTCCTCAGTTCAACCGCTGTCCCATTATTGACGGGATTGTTTTGGTCAGCAGAGAACCGGTTTCAGAAAGCGGCAGTGCTTGGCCGAGTGAGTGTGGAGAGCCCGCGGCACAGAAGAGCTGCGCAACGCATTCCTAGTGTTAGAGCGCAAGGAATCTACGATCAGAAAGGGTTAATATATCGCCAGGAAGGAGATTAAATACCCAAGGCGTTTTCGACGTATGTGGGAACTGAAGGATTACGTGTGTCACGACAGGGCAGATCAGGAATAACAGAGGAAATATGAATCTTGTTTCGGAGAGGTAGGAAAAGTCCTTAATGAATACTTTTTCTCAGTATTCACGATTAAGAAAGATCTTGACAAATGTGAGCACAAACTAGAACAGGCTGATATGCCTGAACAGGTCCACGTTAAGTAGGATGAGTGCATGCAGCATGAGGAATAAAATGGACGATCTGAAAATTCAGCTGCAGATTGGCAAATATGACGTTATGGCTATCTCTGAAACTTGGCTAAGGGATGGCTGCCATCGGGAGCTGAACGTCCAAGGATATACGGTGTATCGGAAAGATAGGTTAGTAGGCAGAAGGGGTGCTGTGGCTCTGTGGATAAGAAATAATATTGAATCATTGGAAAGAGGTGACATAGGATTGGAAGGTGTAGAGTCTCCACGGGTTGAGTTAAGAAATGGCAAGGGTAAAGGTTCCCTCATGACAGTTATATACAAGCGTCCAAACAGCCTGTTGGCCGACCAATTACAGCTGATTTTCTTTAGTACAGTTTGTTATTGAGCCCACTAGCGGATCGGCTGTGCTGGTTTGGGTGTTGTGCAATGATTGCAGATCGTAAGAGAGCTCAAGGTTAAGGAGACCTGACGGAACAGAGATCACATTATTATCAAGTTCATATTGATATTTGAGAGGGAAAAATAAAATCCAGCGTGTCCGTATGTCAGTGGAATAAAGGAAATTACAATGGCATGGGAGGGAAACTGGCCGAAGCTGACTGGAAAGGGACATAACAATAACATATTGCAGGGAAGAAAAATAATGATACATTTGCAAAGGGAGAAAGGACACTACCGTGGCTGACAAGTGAAGTCAGAGGCAAAGTAAAAGCAAAAGAGGGGGCATAAAAGGAAGCCACAGCTAGAGGGAAGATAGAACATTGGGGAGCTTGTAAGAACTTGCGGAAGTAAACAAAGAAGTTCATTTGGAAGGAAACGATGAATTACAAGAGTAAGCTGGTGACTAATATCAATGAAGATTCTAATCTGTTTTAAGTACATTAAGAGTAAAAGAGAGTAGAGGGTAGATAGAGGATTAATAGAAAATGACGAGGGAGATATTGCAATCTTCTAATTCCATTGTTAAATTATTTCCTGTCTGCACCGTGACTCGCTATAACGCTACCCGATCCTTTCGTCCTAAACCTCAAATATCGTTTTTTTTATTCCTCTTGGCGAGCTGTTCCAATATTCTTGTCAGCCAGGGTTACTTTACACTGTCATCCTTTCCCTGCGTCAATGGGCAAACCCTTACTGAACCCCATGTCAGTGCTCCCTAAACAATCTCCACATATCTCTTTCCCCTTTCCCTGAGTACATCGTTTCCGCATTTACGTTCCTAAGTTGCTGCCAGGTATCAACATACATTGCAGACCCCCACTTCCATGCACCCTGCTCCTATCCCTGTGCAAGGAAAATCTCGGCGATTTTTACCCCATCGTTCTGAACTGCTGACCCGTGGAGAGATCTGTCACCTGACAGGTTTCCTTTTCCTATATTAGATACGGTACGGACTGTTCGCTAGCCCGCCTGCCTTCTGATACTGATATGAATCCTTCTTGGACACAACTGAGCAATTATGCCATACCTAAAACTGTTACCATGAGGATATGCCAATGAATATAAGGGAAGTTTTAGTTCTCCGTTCTAATAGCATGGCACATGTCCAGGTTCCGCTTCCAGATCGGTTCCCACTGTTCCTGTTGCATTTTTTATTTTGTTAAACTGGTGGACAGCTGGACAGAATACTCCATTTAGTGTGTTCGCGCCCTTCATGCTTCGGTGTTCGTCTCACAGTCTATCAATAAACGAAAGCTCCACGTTGTCCTCCCTTTCTGCATCTGCGATACTATCCCTGGTTTGCCATCGCACTCCCTCTACCTGTTGCCCGACCTTTAAACACAGAAAGTCCTGAAGCCATCCCTGCTCTTGTGACAGTCGGGTGTTTGTGTTAGTTTGGAACAAACTTCAACCAAAGTAACAATCACGCCAGCAGCACTAAACGTTTGTATTGTTAGCGACCTGAACTGTATGAAGTCAAGAATCTTCCGCCAATTCTGCATTTTCCGGACGACCAGGCATATGACTGTTTGCATCCAAGACGTATTGGCCGATCCTGTTCATTGTAAAACAGCTTTATTTGAAAACTCAGCGGTATTATCATTAGACGCGGGCGTTATCTACACAGATGACCATTTAATGGAAATACATACGTCATTCTTTTCCTCAGCTCTTCCCTGAATTTCCTCTTTGTCAGTCTATAGATGCTAGTATTGGTACACATACTGAGAACTTGCAACATGTTCGCAAATTGTTGTAGGATGTATACCGGGGAACGCAAATATCTGTCCTTGTAAACATAGTTTTGCACTTGCTATTTCAGGGAATGGACTACATGAGGCATCCAAAATAATATAAAATTTGCTGATATAGAAAACAACAAAATCATCGATTTTCTGAGGTTTTCCACCTCGGCATCTTTCTGATTGTCGCTGCTGTGCCAAAGCCTTCTGCAGACACTATTTGCCACAGAGATAAACCTTATGGTCAACACATTAAACACCAGGATTAAGCCAATTGGTAGCAATGATGCTAAAATACTGCCCAGCATTGCGTTTCCTCTCCACATCGGTGAAGTAGCGTATTCAGATATGGTGGTGCGCCGCCACGGCGTGTTGTCAATGATGACATAAGGTTCAATGGCAAAGTATAACGGGACACATCTCCCAGAGCTCACTATAACTTGGGTCACGGTAACAATCGTTGCTGTTCTCACGGTACAGTATCGTTCCCGCAGCTTTCGACAACACATTGCGATGAAGCGATCGAAAGTAAAACTGACCGTGAACCAAACAGAACAATCCGTCGCTACCCTCCCAAATACAAGTGTTAGAGCGCATACAGGAGTGATAAGCAGAGATCTAGAATACATATAGATATTGTTGGTCTGTTCCACTAAAACAACAACCATAACCACCATCAGATCCGCTGTTGCCATTCCAACCAGGTAACGGGTGATACATTTGGAGAGTCCGCATTTTCCACGAAATAGGATCACAATCGCAGGTAAATTAACCTCAAGAAATTGGAAAGCAAATAGAAATCTTGTCAGCAGCAACTCTCTGAAACCCCCCATGGATATGTTCTGTTTGGAAGAGGATAGTGGGAGTCCAGAGTGTGCGGTCTCCATCGCTGCACTCCGGCTGCACGACAATGACACATGTGAATGTCAGTGCATTGGCGACCTTCCCACAGTTCAGAGAAAAGAATCTGTTCCACGACTCACGTACCGGTAAACGGGCGATCGTCCCAGTAAAGACCATTTCAATTATTAAAGGTGAAATACTGACGGGATTGTTTGCAGCGGTGAAAAGTGGAATCAAAAGATACAAAACACATTTTATCCTGACTCATGTAAGAACAGAACTACGTCATTTAAATAATCTGCCACGTTGTTATACGGTCGAAGAGTCTACGCTGAGAGAAACTCGGGCCGAGAAAAGCAGAGACCAGCGTCAGTACAGAAAGCCTAGCCAGGTGAAATTATGAAACAATTTCAATATCGGCACGAACGTAATTGACAAACAAAAAATCACTTCGATCAAAGTACGAAAATGAAAATAAAACAATCAAATGCTGGAATCCTCAATTCCAGAAACACGTTTCAGCCGACGGTAGCATCTGTGCATAGTAACAGTGCGATACCGCAGCGCAGTAACGACGACACCATACATAAAGTAACCAGCTCTGGCATTTTACCGGGGACACCAACCGCTACAAGTGTGGGATAGAATGTAGCCGGGATGTAGTAAATCGCCGGATATCCCATATTCCGTCAGAAGCAGCGTTCAGTTGTGTGGAAAGTTTCAGCTGCTCAGATGGTCTGGGGATCGGTTTAGCAGACTTTTGTTGAGGTGAGAGCAATTCCACTGAGGTAATCAGCGTGGCTATCACGTCAGGGACATTAGTGACAAACAACTACACAAACACTTACGTTAAACTATTTATACTCACTCTCTCGCAGTATCGTGAATTTTGCTCCTCAAGGATACTGCAATCTATTTAATTTAGAACAATTTATAATGTGCGTTTTTTCATGTTATTTTTCATGATACCTGGCTTCAGATATTGAAATAGGACATTTTTATATCTGTGTTGCTTTTAAAGTAGGCATTCATCATGTAGTCGATTTATTTTGTAAGATTTGACGGAGCACATTCGCTTCTGAAATTGAAGGAAGGAGTTTGTCCTGGCTGGGGAATAGACAACACTCTTTTATTAAAGCGGAACAATCGTTCATCACTTCTTTCGTGCCTTCCAGCCATTCCGGGCGTTTTGAATGATGTATGTCACAGTGACAGCTGACGTATATTACGATAAAATACATTGCACTTACGTTCCTCCAAAGACATTAAAACATCCACAGCGATATTCCAGGGACTTGCAAGAAAAAAAACGGAGCGTGTATTCGGAAAATTAGGGAGGGCTGTTGACAGTTTGAAGAACAATATGGGCTGTTTGACACGAACCTGACCCCTGCCAGTGAAAGACTTGACCACCCCATACCCGTGACGGGAGATGTCGTCTGTTTAACTTTAAGGTTATTCTCAAACCTGTCACAATTCTACCGCTCTTTCTCCATCCATTCGCTGTTTGAACAGAAGTACCAAGTGAAATCTGTGAACTATCCATAGGTTCCCAGGTTGTTGTACTATTTGCCACAAAGTTGTATTTTTTTCTCCTGATTTACTGTTATTTATATTGCCTTTCGAGCGTCACTATGAGCCTGTTCAGAACAGTGGAAGTGTTAAAGCTCACCTGTCAATCACACTTCTTCCTGCTCCTGCAGTGCACCGCTCCGTGCCTGTTGTGATACTCGTACCGACGACCGTGCCTCGGCTTATTGTAGAAAGTCTCACCGCTCTGATTCCATTGTAGATCTGTTACTAATGTACGGCTCTCGTTTGACTCGAAAAGGTATCACCTCTGCCTTCAAATTCATCCTTCCAAAGTGAATCACTCCGTAACGTCGATCGTAATGGTCGATCTCCATCTGTAACTTTTCAGAGCAGCTCTCCGTCCAGTCATTGTACTGTTGTAATCTGTGATAACCTTCCACACTATCCATGTTCCCACCAAATTCCGCATCGTTGCAAATTCACTCACTCACCCTTCCACTTCCTTATTCACATAATTTTTAAAGCACAGAAATCCGGAAGTCTCAGCGTAGATCACTGCAGGATCTTCACCAACATCCAGGGAGAAAACGCTCCATTCACAACTACCCTCTTCCTTTTTGCGCGTCAGTTGTGAATCCACAAGACGAATTCCCCAGGATGCCATGCTTTCTGAAAGGTCCTACCATGGTTAACCGTCAGTATAACCGTCACACCCTCACTGAATTGAACCAGGCTCGTGAGACATGATCTGCCCCTCACAAAGCTATACTGATTCTCTCAAACCAGGTAATGTTTCTCCAGGTTCTCGTAAATCCTGTTTCTAAGAATATTCTCCTATAATTTGCCCGTCACTGAAGTAGGACTCACAGTTTCCCGCAGTCACCCAGGGTTTCTCCCAAACACTCGTGGACTTATCTGTTCCAATGACTTCTTTTCAAAAGTTCCAGCACATCCTCTCTTTTAACCTCGATATGTCGTCCCACATCGGGCCGTTTAAGGCTGTCCTGACAAATGTCTCTCCCATTGGTGAATACTGAACTAGAGTCTTCATTCAGGACCTGCCCTTCTTCCCTGCACTTCAGAGGCTTGTTTCATCTTCTATCCCCGACCGGTCCTACACTCACTCTAGTCATCGTTTTCTTCACATACATCTAGAATGGCTTGGGGTTTCCTTTAAAACTACTGCAGACCTTCTGCAGACGTTTCTATTTCTCCCAATTCCATTGTTCAGTCTGTCCCCGGCTACTTAGTAAATTTACAGCCATGTCTGATCCTTGCTTTCCAATCCTGAGGTCATAATTTGATAGGTGATATAATTTAACCCTGACTAATGTCCTCGATGGGCTGGGTTTGGAGGAGATGCGTCCTATAGTGGGAGAGTCTAGGAGCAGAGGAGAAAGTTTCTGAACACAGCGCCGTCCAATTGGTACGTTGATGAAATTAGTCAGAGTGTGGTGAAGCTGTGGAATTCGTTGCCACAGGCAGCGTGAAGGTCAAGACTTTGAAACAAAGTTTGATAGATTCCTGACACGAAGGGATACAGGGAGAACGCGGAGATTAGGGCTGAGAAGAGAATTGGATCAGCCATGACGAACTGGCGGAGCAGACTCCGTAACCTAACACTGCTCTCACGTCTTTTGATCTTATCTTTCATACCCATCCCACAGTTGTATTGTATCTTGCTGATCTGTTTCATATTCTACCATTTCTATTGTAACTTCCATAATTTTGCTCTGCACTTATCCTATTTAAAGTTCATGTTTCTATCTTTAGAATATAGTTCTACTAATTAATTATTTTTTCCCTTTGATGAGGATGGGGTGATCGAGTGTCTATAGAGGGCTTGTCGACCTATGATAATTATTATTATATTTTCTTTGTTTCTTAGCTTGTGCTGGTTTAAATTGAGATACAACCATCGCGAACCACACTAATTTCTCAGTTTGCTAGGAACGTGTCTGATCAAATCGCTGGGATAGTATACTATGCAGAGACATGAGTAATTCACTTGAACTTCCATCGTGACCACTTCCTCATTTTTCTGGGTTGTGTGCTTATTTAAGTTTATTGGAGAGTATTTCGTATGAGTTTTACACATGAAGACATGCATTGCTGAATTCTGGTTTCGTTAAGAAAAATGTATCCTCAGGTTTTTTTTTATTAATTAACACCCACCATCTCTCAGTTTCACCGATGAAGTACATCCTTGTTATTCTTCCTCCCCTACACTTTTACTCTGACTTATAATGTTTTTTTTTTCTAAACCAGAACCATAATTCAAGAGTATCATGGACACAAATGACTATGGATGCCATTACTAATGAGAGTTAGGTTAGGTCATAAGACACCCGGAAGGCTGATGTACACCCCAGGGTTCAAAAGAGGTAATTGAAGTGTTTGTGAAGGCATTAGAGTCATGGAACATTATAACTCAAGAAAATGCCGTTCGGTCAGTCTAGTCTGTGCCAAGCCATTAATCTGCCTGGTTCCAGCATCCTCCGCCAGGACCATTGCCATTCATTTCCACTCATCCATCTGCCCTTACAAACTTCTCTGAAATGTTGAAATCGATTCTGCCACATGCTCTGGCAGCCCATTCTACATTCTCACCGGCTCTGGGTGAAGAATTTCCCCCTTATGTTTCTCTTAAAGAATGAGTAATGATCTTTCAAGAGTGTCTCGATTTTGAAATGTTTCTGGGGAAATAGGAAGTTGCAAATCTCACACCACTCTTTAATAAGGCAGAGAGGGGCAGAGGAAAAGAAATTATAGGTCTGTTCGTCTACCCTCAGTGGTTGGATTCCATTTAGGATAATTTTTCGGGGTACTTGGCGCATGCTAAAGTAGGCCAAAATCAGCATGATTTTCATCAGCGTGTATATTGCCTGACAAATCCAAAGGAGAGGCAGTGGATGTTGTTCTCTTGGATATTCAGATGGATTTTAAAGACGTGCTGCACATGAGACGGCCTAACAAGATCACAGTTCATGTTATTACTGGAAAGGTGCATTGATCGCAGATTGGTTTACTGGAAGGAGGCAAGGAGTTAGAACAATGCGAGCCTATTCTGTTTGCTACCGATAACGACTGGCGATTCACTGGGGTCGGTAATGAGATCGCTTCTGTTTTTGTTAAAATCAACGATATGGATGACAGAATTGATGGGTTGCTGACCGGCTTTGCAGTTGATCAGAAAGTTGGTGCCGAACAGGCAGCTTAGAGAAAACTAGTGTGTCTGCAGAAGGGCTTAGACAGGTTTGGAGAGCAGGCAATAAAATGGCAGATGAAATACAGTGTAGGGACTACTGTGTGCAGTCAGGTCCTCAGGCTCAGTTAGCATAATGTTGCACGGACATTATCAGCAAAACACTCCGATAGCATACACGTTTCAATCTGTTACAAACAAAAAATCCATTTGATACTACAAGTAAACAACATTTCCACATTGGTGGAGAAGTGACCTGATACCCCTTGCCATCTGTAAAAACCCTTCCAACCCCTACATCACTCCGCATTTCTGTAAACACCTGTTTCCGCCCATTTTGTGGACAATGAACTGATTCTTGCTCTGGAATAATCGAATCAGAGCAACTGAATGTGGACACAGGAAGCTTCAGGCAATGATCTGCTAAACCTGAGACCATTCTCAAACCGGTCGCCATTTGTTATTTGACGGGTTGTGACTCTGAACTGATCTTGACTCTGGGACAAACTAATCAGAGCAATAATCCTGAGACCATTCTCAGGGGAGTAGCTACTTCTTCTGTAAAATGTCAGGCCTACCAAACAAGGGATCTGTAGTCTTGATATACTCTGACTGGGTTGCCTCATTTAACGGGTTTGGACCTGTCAGGATGAAAAGATAGAAATACTCAAGGCTGGGGTGGGCAGAGCTATGAAACAATGGTGATTGTAGCCCTGTACAATGACAAGTAAGAAGGTGACCCAGTTAGGTCAGGTGACCTTGAGCCAAGAGGTTGGAGATCCAATATTTCATTTGATGAGGAACGGTATAAAACTCAGGATCTCCAAACAAGCAGGGGCGATAACTCTCCAGCAGCCAGAGACCAACAAACGCTGGTCAGCAGGACCGCACGGGAAAGTTAAAATCGGGATCACGAGGAACGATTGACCAGCGTAGACTCCTTCCCCGGGTTTTACTTATTTATTTCTTTATTGACTGTTCATGGAATGTCAGGGGTTCTGGCAGGGTGCACACAGGTAGAATAGCGTGTGAATCTACGTGCGTTTTAGTTGAAATAATCAATGCAACTCATCGGTAAATACATATTATCTGTACCTCACTGATCATTATTATATGGGATGATTCTTGTAACAGAGGCGTCCATGTTTAAATTTGCCCCTCAGCAGGGCACGCCCTCTACACAGTGTTAGCATCGGGAAGGAGATACAGAAGCCCGAAAGCTCACGCTCAGCGATTCAGAAATAGCTAATTCCCCTCTGCCACCTGCAACTCTGTTTTGTTTTCCTCTATATTCCGTTCTCCTGCATTTCATCGTAGTGCTACCATGAAGTGAACAAATTTCACCACGTCTGCCTATGGTATCAAATCTGGTTCCGATTCTGATTCAGATAAAGAAGTGATGTGTTAGGTTGAACCGAAATTAGTTGAAAGGCTTTCAGAACCTCGTGAGACGAAGGGCTGCACAGAGCTGTAATATTTTACGTTCTGTGCTCTATCCAGTGCACTTACTCTTCAGGTCCAATCGATTAATCATTTAACGTTACGACACCTTCCTTTTCCAGACTACTCTCAATGCGCTTGATAGAATTGCAAGAGAATTTAAGAACAATCGGCCATAAATGTCAGTGACGACCGCTGGATGAAATCGATAGTTTTGCTTGGAAGGGACTCGTCATGTATATGGTAATAAGGATTTGTCCTCGGTGTTCAGACTACACTGGTCATGGTGTCTAAAGTGAAGTATTTGCACAAACAGGAACATTAGCGATAGTCAGTATGAGCGACTAGGTAGTAAGTCAAGTCTAACCAATCTTACAGAGTGGTGTTGAAGGCAAGGCCGTGGATCCCGTCTACAGGGTCTTCAGCCAGGAATTAGTAGGGTTCCCCTGTGGGATAATGCTCGGCAAGGTTCAGTCGCTTGGCTTTCAGATGTGGTAGTAAATTGGATTCGCCATTGGATATGTTGGGGAAGCCAGAGTGTGATAATAGATGGTTGTCTCTCTGACTGAGGATTTGTGACAAGTGGAGTGCCCTAGGGATCGTTGCCGTGTCCGTTATTGTTTGTTATCTATGTCAGTGATCTGGATAACAATTTTGTGAACTTGCCGAACTGGCAGATCGGATTTAAAACAGGCAAATATTTAAATGCTGCAATTTGGCAGGACCAGCCAAGGTTGGTCTGACTCAATGACAAATAGGGCACCGAGGAGTACTATCGGATAAAGAATCTGAGAAGGCACGTCGGAAATTCAATGACCGTTGCGGCACCGTTAGAGAGGGTAGTAAAAATAGTTTTCCGCACTTTGACCTTCATGGACCAAAGTACTGAGTACAGGAGGTGGGATGTTATCCTGATGTTGCTTAAGACTTTATTGAAGCCTAATTTGGAAAATTGTTGCGGTGTGTCTTAAGTACCTGCAGGACAGATGTAGCTAAGTTTGAAAGAATACATAAAAAATAAATATATTACACGGCTATTGCGGGATTTGGATGTTTTGATTTAAAACGAAAGATTACATATGTCAGCAATTTATTCCCTGCGGGAAGATTTGATGGAGATATACAAAATTATGAGTCGTATAGAGAGTGTAAATGCAAGTAAGCTTTCTCCGCTGATGGTGGGCGAGAATACAACAAGAAATCATGGGTGAAGGGTGAAATCTGAAATGTTTAAGGGAAACATGAGGATAAATTACTTCACCCAGAGGGTCGTCAGAGTGTAGACAGTGGTGTCAACTCAAAGGGTAATTGAGATTCCGATGTCAAAGTTTAAGAGATGATTGGATAAGTACATGGAAGAGAGAGAGATGCATTGCCATGGTCCGGGTGCTGGTCGATGGGAGTAGGCAGTTTACATAATTCTTCACGGGCCTAACGGGCTGGAGATCCTGTTTCTGTGCAGTAGTTTTCTGTGGCTGTCTGACTGTATGTCTGGGTTAGAACTTTAGTGACTCACTGCACTGACCAATCTAGAAAGTCGTTGATACTGTACTATCCTTCTGCCCTTGATCACACTGAAGCATGGAGACTGAGTAAAATGGATGGCTGTGGCATTAGAAAATGGAAGCTCAGGAAATTTATTCTGCATTCTCCAATTGCCTGCGATGCTTTTGAAGGAAGACAAGCGTGAGCCCGAATATTTGCTTTGCCGTCGCTGCGTTTTTAGTTTGTG
Organism: Hypanus sabinus; assembly: GCF_030144855.1. Taxonomy (NCBI): domain Eukaryota; kingdom Metazoa; phylum Chordata; class Chondrichthyes; order Myliobatiformes; family Dasyatidae; genus Hypanus; species Hypanus sabinus. The sequence goes on along the minus strand of NW_026779066.1, from coordinate 134,849 downwards.
TAGTTTTCTATGTTTAATTTATTATTGATTTCCAAGAAGGACACCGATTCCACACCGGCCATGTGGAGTCAGGGTTAGATGGATAGCAATATGAGCGTATCTCCACCCAATAAGATAAAACCACGATTCAGTGGTAAACTGGCATTCGGGTAAATTAATTTGTGCTTGAATTGGGAATTTCGAATTGGCCGGTACTTTTACTAAGCACCAGAAGCTGCAGCTGAACACTTTTTGAAATGCTGGTTTTAAGTTGTAGGGCTCCATTGGAAAATATTGCTTTAAAGTCATTATTGCATCTGCTCTGTAATATGTAAATTGCAGGTCATTTTAGTTATCGTGACGGTGCAGTCAATAGCTCAGCGATTTGCTTATGTCGTCAGACCTAATTCTATTAATTGCCCTGCTGCTGTTGGGTGGTCAGATTAAATCTGTTATTTCCATCAACCCTATTTCTTGGAGCACTGTAACGGAGACTGCAAACATATTTGTAAAGTGTACGGGAATTTCAACACTCCTTGCGGAACACGGCTGCCCGCTGTCTTCCAGATGGAATTCACTCTATCTACTACATCATCCGCCTTCCGTGAGTAAACGAATTCTGAATCAAAGCAGCCAGGTTTCCCCGGATTCCATGCCTCCTGACTTTCTGAATGAGTCTGCTTTAAGGAACCGAACTGATAAGACGCCTGACCAAAATTAATACACCCTTTGACTGTTCTGATTCATCTGTTCGTTTCATTTTCACTGTTTCAAATAACTCAATCTGTCTCATAAAGGACAAGAAGCCATGTTGTCTCTTTGTAGTCAGACTACGTTTCTTCAAATGCTCATAATTTCCTTCTTCAATAATCTTCTCCCGTAGTTTACCCACCACAGATATAAGACTCCTTGGTCTAAAATTCCAAGGACTATCGCTATTACCTTTCGTCAACAAATAGATAACATTTTCCACCCCTAGTCATCTAGTTCTGCTTCTACTTCAGTGGGCAGAGAAGACACAAATATCCTGTCGAAAAGCTCAGCAATATCATCGCTCGCGTTCCAAAGTTACCTGGACTGTATCCCTTCCGGTATATGGAACTCGTCTACCATAATGATTTCCAGGTTTCCAGCGCCTCCTCTTTCTCAACGTCGGCATGATCTGGCGTATCAGCCTTTTTTCGCTGTGTTCAGATTCATCAATGTATTCAGTAAGGAGCTTCACTGCCCCCTTGGACTCCGGACACAAGCTTTTCTCTGATCTGCCCACACACTCTACACTATCCTCCTGTTCTTCACAGGACAACTCGCCAAGGCCTTTTGAAGACACCTTCTAATTTTTCTAAGTCCATTTGTAAATTCTTCCTTGTGTGCATTGTGACTCGCCATAACCCTATCAGATCCCTTCTTCCTAATTCTTAAATATCTTTCTTACTTCCTCTTGAATAGTCCCAATTTTGTTGTTTCCCACGGTTACTTTACCTACCTTCCTTTCCCTACGTCAAAGAAACAAGCCTATACTGAGCCCCATGTCAGTGTTCCCTCAACAATATCCAGATACCTGTTGCGCATTTCCCAATTTACATCTTTTCCCAATTTACCTTCCCAAGTTCGTGCCGGGTAGCACCATAATTCTCAAATCCCCAATTAAATGTATTGCATGCTCACTAGTTCTCACTAATGTCGGGGAGTTTTGCCCTTTCGTTCTGAAATGCTGACCAGCAGAGTGATCTGTCTCCTGGTCCGTTTCATTTTCTAATATTAGATCCAGTATGAACTGTCCGTTAGTGTGCCTTTATAGTGACATGAATCCTTCCTGGACATAACTGAAAAATTATGCCATACATCATTATTTACCTCCTGGGGAGGTAAAGTTGCCCGTGCCAATAACAGGGCACATGGCCAGGTCCCGCTTCCCGATCGGTTCCTCGCTGTTGCGGTTTCATTGTTAATCTGGTGGAGGCTGTATACAACACTCCAAATGGTACTCTATGTCTCAGTGTTTGTCTCACAGACTATTAACAAACGAACGCTATACGTTTTCCTCCCTTTCAACATCTGCGATACTATCCCTGATTTTCATCGCACTCCCTTTACACTCTATTACACGACCCGTGTCCATTTTTTAACATCTGAAGCACGGGAAGTCCTGCAGCCATTCCTGCCCTTGTGACAGCCTGTGATAGTTTGGACTATACTTGAACCAAAGTAACAAGCACGCCAGCAGCAGTGAAAGTTTGTATCGCTACCTACCAGAACAGTATGAAGTCAGCAATCTTCCACCAATTCTGTAATTTCCGAATTACCAGGCGGATGATTGTTTGAAATTAGGACAACTTTGCCAAATCTGTTCCTTGTAAAACGGCTTTATTTGAAAAACTCCGCTGAATTGCCATTAGACACGGGCGTTATCTACACAGATGGCCATTTAATGTAAATACATACTTCATTCCATTCCTCAGCTCATCTCTGAATTTCCTTTGTGTCAGTGTATAGATACACGTATTGGTGCACATGCTGAGAATTTGCAACATGTTCCCAAATTGTTGTAGGATGTATACCGGGGAACTCAAGTATTTGTCCTCATAAAAATAATTTTGTACTTGCCATTTCAGGGAACAAGCTACATAGGGCATCCAAAGTAATATGAAATTACCTGATATAGAAAATAACAATATCATAGATTTTGTGCGTTTTTTCACCTCGGCATCTTTCTGATTGTCGCTGCTGTTCCGAAGCTTTCTGCGGACTCTATTTGCCACAACGATATGTCTTACAGTTAACCCGTTGAACGCCAGGATTAAGCCGATTGGTAGCAATGGTGTTAAAATACTCTCCAGTAATTCGTATCCTCTCCAGAGGGGTGAAGTAACGTATTCATATGTAGTGGTGCACCGCCACGGCGTGTTGTCAATGATGACATAAGGTTCAATGGAAAAGTATAACGGGCAACATCGCCCGCAGCTCACTATAACCACCGTCACGATAAGCACTGTTGCGGTTCTCTCAGTGCAGTATCGTTCCCGCAGCTTTCGACAACATATTGCGATGAAACGATCAAAGGTAAAACTGACCGTAAACCAAACAGAACAGTCCGTCGTTACAGTGACAAGTACAAGTGTCAGAGCGCATACAGGAGTGATGAGCAAGGATTTGGAATAAATGTAGATACTGTTGGTCTGTTCCACTAAAACAAAAATGATAACCACCATCAGATCCGCTGTTGCCATTCCAACCAGGTAACGGGTGATGCATTTGGAGAGTCCGCACTTTCCCCGAGATAGGATCACAATCGCCGTTAAATTAACTAAAATAAATTGAAAAAAATAGAAATATAAATAGATTAAATGAAGATATTGTATGTCTGTTCCACTGAAGCTACAACAATCACCACCATCAGATCCGCTGTTGCCATTGCAAGCAGGTAACGGGTGATACATTTGGAGAGTCCGCATTTTCCCTGAGACTGGATCACAATCGCTATTAAGTTAACTTCAAGAAATTTGCAAACAAAATAGAAATATCGTACGCAGCAATTCCCCGAATGCCCCCATTTTTTTTCCCGATGCTATGCAGGATATGATTTCTTTGGAAGTTAAAATGGTGAATATAGTGTGTGAGCTCTCGGTCTCTGCACCCCGGCTGGAGGACAATAACGGATGTGACTGTCAGTGGGTTCGTCACCTTCCCACAGTTTAAAGCGAGGCATCCGAGTTCCACGGCTCACTTACGGGAAAACAGTCGATCGCCACAGTAAACAACACCATTTCCATTATTAGAGGTGAAAGATCTGACAGGATTATTTGTAGCGGTGTCAAAGAGGAATCAATGAGATGTAAAGCACGAGTTCTCACTTACGTACAGAAGAACAAACCTAATTGTCGAAAATAAAATGGACGGTCATTTAAATAAGCTGCCACGGTGTTTTAAGGTCGATTAGCCTACACTGATAGAGGCTCGGACCTAGAAAAGCAGAGACCAACATCACTTCAGAAAGCCTAGCGAGGTGAAATTATGAAACATTGTGAATATTGGAACCAACGTGTTTGACAAAAGAAAATAAATAACTTCGATCAAAGTGCGGAAAATGAAGATGTAACAATCCTCTTAAATCCTCCTTTCCGGAAACACGTAGCAGCCGAAGTTAGCATCTGTGCTTAGTAATAGTGCGGATACCTTAGCAGAGTAACAGCAAGATTTCGGTACCGTACATAAAGTAACCAGTTCCAGCATCTTACCGGGGATACCAACCGCTACAAGTGTGGGATAGAAAATGGCCGCGATGTAGTAAATCGCCGGATATCCCATATTCCGTCAGAAGCGGCGTTCGGTTGTATGGAACGTTTCAGCTGCTCAGATGGACTGGTGATCGGTTTAGCAGACATTTATTGAGGTGAGAACAGTTCCCTGAGGTAATTAGCGTGGCTATAACGTTAGAGACATTAATGACAACCAACTGCACAAACACTTACCTTATACTATTTATACGCACTCTGTCACCGTGTCATGAAATTGATTCCTCATAGGATATCGCAATCTATTTGTTTTAAAACAAAATATGATGTGAATTTTCCATGTTATTTTCCATCATACCTGGCTTCAACTATTTAAATTGGATATTTTTATTTTTTCCTTGCTTTTAAATTACACATTATCGAAGGGGAACATTCGTTCATCCTTTTCTTTCTTTCATTCAAGTCATTCCGGGCGGTTTGAGTGATGGAATTGACAATGACAGCTGACATGTAATACAATAAGACTGCACGTATGTTCCTCCCAAAGCTTTTAAAGATCCACAGCGATATTCCAGAGCACTGCGGTCAATAAGGGAACGTGTCTTCGTGAAATTAGCGAGGACTGTGGACAGTTTGAAGAGCAGTGTTTTCCAACGCACACACGGGCCGTTTGGGAGGAACCTGACCTCTACCAGTGAAAGCCTTGACAACCCCATATTCGTGAGAAAGTTAAATATATTGTCAAATCTGCTACCACTCTCCACTATTTTTCCATCCATTCTCTGTTTGAAAAACTGTAATAATTACATTCTGTGAACTTTCCGCAGGTTCCCAGGCTGTTCTACTATTTGCCCCGATATTGTATTTTTTCTCTCTCCAGGTTTACTTTCAGGGAAATGGCCTTTGCAGCGGCACTATAATACGTGCAGAACAGCGGATCTGTTCAAGCTCACCTTTCAATCACACCTCATTCTGCTCTTGCAGTGCAGCACTCCCTGCCTTTTGTGGCACTCGTAGCGATGAGCGGCCATCTCCTTATTGGAGAAAGTCTCACCACTCTGTTTCCATTGTAGAACTCGAACTAATGCGCGGCCCACGATTGACTCGAGAAAGTATCACCTTTGCCTTCCAATTCATCCTTCGAAAGTGAATCATTTCGTACCTTTTCGTGTTTAACTCCACCTATAACCTCTCAGCGCTGCTCTGCGGACTGTCACTGACCTGTGGGAAATCGATGGCAACCGTCTCTACTCACCATAATTGCGCCAGCCTTCACATCACGGCAAATACAATAAGCCACACTTCCACTTCCTTATCCAAATCATTCATAAAAACACAGAAAGCCTTGGGTCTCAGAACAGATCTCCGCAGTACTCCACTGACCAGTGACATCCAGGGAGAAAACGCTCCATCCACAACTATCCATTGCCTTAAGGTGGCGTCAGTTCTGAATCCACCAGCCAAATATCCCTTGATACCAAACATTCTGACGTTATGAATGGTCCTACTATAGCTAACTTTAACGCCTTGTATCCACATCAACGTCAATTACCTGGAACATAAATCTAAGAGTATCATCTCATCCTGGTCCCATTGACAACAAGCTTTCTGGAAATTAGCTACTCGACTACATTGACGACCTCCAAGGGGTTTGAATGGGTTAAATATGTTTCCAACCCAACTTGTTCGGAACGGTCTGGATTCAATATACTGGTGGACTTACTATGTCAGCAACGTCGTATGTCCCTACAGATCGTGAAGATGTCAGCGGGCTGGGCTGATATAATGAGATCATAACCTTCTGTCGTAATTCCGATTCCCGCAGTTCTGTTCGCACCTCGAAACAAGCTTTGTTCTGCTGTTTCTTCCGTCACATGTTATGGGCGGCATCATAATGGGCCTCCTTAGTACAGTCAACTAATTGCTTCTTAAATTTGTCCTTTCCGATGCCATCATACTCGGTCTGTGATAAATCTAGCCCAAACAGGGACTCTAACCATTTCATTTCAGATAACATTGTCTTTAATGCGTGTGCTTTTTTTTTTTTCATCCGTTCAGCAATTGCATTCTTTTCAGATCAGTAAGGGATACAAACATGTGTTATTAACCCAGAGAGTTTCACATGTGGGTGTAGCGATCATGACTGATCCTAGAGAGCATTGCAATACACAGCGGGTAGAAACTCTGTCCAACAAAATCCTGGCTGTAACGTCAGCGGTTTTCATTATCTGGTTGGGAAAGCCGCTATCCACTTGGTGAACACATCTACTATCTCGAAAATATATTTCAGTCCTCCAGAGGATCGAGGTCAAGATCCAACAGAATTAGCATGCAAGTTAACACATGATCCTTCTACAAGACGTGTCTTAAAACTGCTTTTCTACCCGAATTATCTGGGCTCTCACTGGATACAAACCAAACAATTCTTACAATAATGTATATCTGCTCACAGTTCTGGCCACCAACACAGTTTCTTCAACTGTTCCATAGTTCTATCTGATCCTTGATGTCCAAAAATGTCATGTTGTTAACCCATCATTTGTTTTCTTTCACAATTCCGCGCCTCGAATTTACCACTATCAAGTATAATCCAATTCCGTGCCTGTATCCCTTGATATTTCCCACCGTCTTCAGAATTATCTCCTAACATTACCTTTGTTAACTCCGGGTCCAGTTGCTCTGTCATTACTCAGTATATATGTGTACCGTTTGCTGATTTCTCTGTCATCCCTACCTCTATATCTGTATTCCATTTCACCACCCATCTTGATTCTAGTTTGGCTAATTCTCCAGCCTTCCTGCTCTCTTCCGGGGATGTCTTTAAGTGAACCTCCACATTTTTTTTTATCCATCAGTGGCTTCTCTTGCATTCTCAAATGCTTTCTTCAACAAGGTGACTGATGGTAATGGTTTGACTTCTGTTGAGTTATAACCTGGAGATTCATTCAAAGCACAAGTATGCATTGAATGAAGGGAGATGGGTCATGTACAGTAATCCGTTCAGTCTCATTCGGTATCGTGTTCAAAGCAGAAGTAGTGAATCGGAAGGCATGTTCCTGTGCACTAGTGCTGCATGAAGCTATCTTGTCCAGGTGATGTGAACACATTGCAATATCTGTCTATTAATCGTCTGCCGTCCAATCTCCTCCATTCATCTCGTTCTTATGCACTGATGGGTATAATGTAATGTAGGACACGGTGCTTGCAACACAGGAACAAGCTCCTCCACCCACCATGTCCATGACGAGCGGAAATTTCCCGGCTGCACTGTGACGTTGCCGTGACGTTGCTGCAACGTCAAATTCTCCGGAGTTCATCAATCGGCCGCGCGTTGCAAAGTGAAACTTTGGTTTACTCTAAATGTGAAACTTGAGCTTCCCTCACATTCTTGCTCCCAATTGGATAGAGCAAACCAGTGGCAATTTTAAAACTGAAGTAATTTAACAACCGTCCTATCACAGATCAGTCGGAATCTGTCATTAGGAAATCGAAATGAATATCATATGATTTATGAGTGGGACATTACTCAAATCAATGCGTGGTCTACTGCCCATTGAAATATATGTGACAGAATCGGCAAACATAAGACAGCAGCGTACACGGTAAAGGGGGCAATTTAAAATTGCTGAGGGAAATGTATTCATATAAATATTGAAAGAACATGAAACGCACTGCCTCGGTGCGTCTTCTTTCGATCAATTTGTGAACTTTATTACACTGTAATTTATTTAAATTAATAAAAATTTTTATTTTGTTTATTTTCATTCCACATTTCAGAAGTTATGCTGCCGAACTACAGAAGTTTACTGATCAGTTGCTGCGCAATTGCCTCTAAGTGCTTTAGCAACTATTCGTTGCAAAGAACAGCTGGAAGCGGACCCAAGTGCAGGGCACGCGCAAGGAGATCGCATTATATCAGACGTGTTTATTAATGGTTGCATGGAAGACCGCAGAGCGAGGATTGAATGCTTACGTGGACGCCAATTTGGACAATAAACGAAAGTTATCTGGACCCCGATCTTCGTCATGGAGCTTGGACTTGGACACGGATACGGAGCCTGAACTTGGACTCAGACACAGAGCCTGAACTTGGACTCAGACACGGGCCCTGGTCTCGGACTTGGACACAGAGCCTGGACCTGATCCCAGACACGGGCCCTTCACACGGAGCTTCTACTCGGACTCGGTCACAGAGCCAGGACTCAAACTTGGACACAGAGCCGGGACTTGAACTTGACACAGCCAAAACTAAACAACGACAGATGATATATATCCTGGCTCGGAGTAGCGGCAAACGGCCTGCAATCCTCAGCTGAACACGAGACGACAAAAACAAAACAACGACAGATGATATATATCCTGGCTCGGAGTAGCGGCAAACGGCCTGCAATCCTCAGCTGAACACGAGACGACAAAAACAAAACAACGACAGATGATATATATCCTGGCTCGGAGTAGCGGCAAACGGCCTGGAATCCTCAGCTGAACACGAGACGACAAAACAAAACAGTGACAGACAATTCGTATCTTGAATCGGACTAGCAGCAAACGGCCCGCAAAAATCCCCAGCTGGACAAGAGACTATAAAACTAACCAACAACTGCTAACTCGTAACTTGGCTCGGAATAGCGGCAAACGGCCAGCGATTCTCAGCTGGATACGAAAATGACAGGATTCCCGAAGTTCAGTATTTTCAGCGGCCCGGAACGTGCATTGCTGCCCTGGCTGAGGTGACGATCCGACGCCAAGTCGATGTAAGTCGGAGTTTTATGCTGCCGGATCGGATGAGTATCAGGTGCCTTAATCAAAGAGTCCGGTGGAATACGGGGAAAAGGAAAGTAAATGAAATGAGGAGTCAACGGACCGGACCGTGACAGGAATAGCATGCAGAATGATGTCGGGACGAATGCACTTGTTACTAATTAACTCTGTGACTCTGAATGTGCTGCTCCATACAAATGTCATCATTCATGTACGTCACAGTTTTAAAATAAACTATCTACAGAAGACGCTTCTTCTGAAAATAGCGTAGGGAATACAGAACCTAATTTAAGACTATTTACCAGACCAGAGGAACAGCGGATAAGAATGAGAAAAATACACCCACGCACACAGAGACTGACAAGACGGTTACAACACTCTTTCACACTGTAGCAGAGACTGGCCTGTTCATAAAGAAATGCATACACTCACACCGAACCAAAGAGAGTCACCTTCAGAACCCCACACTCTCATAGTGCACTGAGGCTAGTGAGTACAAAATGAACCACTTCTCTTCACAGTATTAACGCGGCAAGCCGGTAGAGACTGAATGAGTGAACACACTCGATTAAATGTCTCCAGCTTGTTGATTGTCTCTGCCCTGCCTTCGTTCTCTATCACTAACCCGCAATTTATATGAATTTCACATGAATCCTCTCTTCAATTTCAGCTCGAAACCTACTGCATCCTGAATCCTTTTCTGTCCAGCAGACTGAGCTATTAATCTCTGTTCTCCCAACTCATTGTTTTATTCCTTTCGTTCTGCTATGAATGTCTCTTGTTTCAGCAACATGGTCCCGCAAAAGTTTCAATGAAACTTCAGCTTATTCAGTAAGCAGAATCTGCTCAATCATGTCCAGTAATTGAAGAGGGCCATCGGCAAATAATGTAATAGTGTTACTGGAGAGAAAGAGAGAGAGAGAGAGAGAGAGAGAGAGAGAGAGAGAGAGAGAGAGAGAGAGAGAGAGAGAGAGAGAGAGAGAGAGAGAGAGATGCTTCCACACGCACGCACGCGTGCACACACACACACACACACACATACATTAACAGATACACAGATACACATACAGACTCTAAAGTTGTGGCGAAGATAGATTAAGAGATGGAGGGAACCGTCACAGCTCTGGACTTCAAATGTATCAAAATTAAATATAATACTCTAGTAGATGATCTAAATGAAGCAAGCATTAATGTCGTCTAGGGCTGATGGAGAACTGGACAGAGTGTCTGTGTATGCAGAGAGTATGTTTTATCTCTGCTGGCACATTGTTCGACGGGATGGGGTGGGTATGTTGCTGGAACGATGACGCCAGTTTCTCAGTAGTTAATCCATCAAATGTAAAACGTGACCTCGCTCACACGCCTACTGACAAACCATCTCAGAACCACACAGAACAAGACGGTCACGAATGTATCAGTGAACATGGATGACCAGGCCAGTCTGAACCTGTCATCAGAAAGTCGAAATGAGCATGAGCATTATAGTACTTATCAGTGGGACCTCACTCGAATAAACTCACGCCCTGGTTCACATTGAAGAACGAATGAAAGAAGCGGCAAACAGAGATGCTCGGTGATGGTAGCAATTTGAAATTGTTGAGAGAAATGTATTCATATCCATGCTGCTGGAACAGGAAACGTGCGACCTTTGTGAGTTTTATTTTTATCAGATGTAGAATGAAACCCACATTCTCTCACTGTAACAGAATATGATCGGTACAGAGTGAAACCGGTACACTCACACCGTAGCAGAGACCGACAGATACAGATTGAAACCCACACACTCACACCGTAGCAGAGACCGACGGATACAGAATGAAACCCACACACTCACACTGTAGCAGAGACCGACGGATACAGAATGAAACCCACACACTCACACTGTAGCAGAGACCGACGGATACAGAATGAAACCCACACACTCACACTGTAGCAGAGACCGACAGATACAGATTGAAACCCACACACTCACACTGTAGCAGAGACCGACAGATACAGATTGAAACCCACACACTCACACTGTAGCAGAGACCGACGGATACAGATTGAAACCCACACACCCACACTGTAGCAGAGACCGACGGATACAGAGTGAAACCCACACACTCACACTGTAGCAGAGACCGACGGATACAGAATGAAACCCACATTCTCTCACTGTAACAGAATATGATCGGTACAGAGTGAAACCGGTACACTCAGACCGTAGCAGAGACCGACAGATACAGATTGAAACCCACACACTCACACCGTAGCAGAGACCGACGGATACAGAATGAAACCCACACACTCACACTGTAGCAGAGACCGACGGATACAGAATGAAACCCACACACTCACACTGTAGCAGAGACCGACGGATACAGAATGAAACCCACACACTCACACTGTAGCAGAGACCGACAGATACAGAATGAAACCCACACACTCACACTGTAGCAGAGACCGACAGATACAGATTGAAACCCACACACTCACACTGTAGCAGAGACCGACGGATACAGATTGAAACCCACACACCCACACTGTAGCAGAGACCGACGGATACAGAGTGAAACCCACACACTCACACTGTAGCAGAGACCGACAGATACAGAATGAAACCCACACACTCACACAGTTGCAGAGACTGACAAATACAGAATGAAACCCACACACTCACACCGTAGCAGAGACCGACAGATACAGATTGAAACCCACACACTCACACTGTAGCAGAGACTAACAGATACCGAATGAAACCCACACACTCACACAGTTGCAGAGACTGACAAATACAGAATGAGACCCACATTCTCACACTGTAGGAGAGACAGACTGATAGAGAATGAAACCCACACACTCACACTGTAGCAGAAACTGACAGAAACAGAGTGAGACCCACACTCTCACACTGTTGGTGAGATTGACAGAGACAGAATGAATCCCACACTCTCACACTGTAGCAAAAAAGAAATGCACAGCATGAAATACACACTGTCACACTGAACCAGGTAGTGAGAACTAAAGAGCACCACACTCTCGGTCTGGACCAGGAAATTATATCTAAAAAATGAACACCCCCCCACCCATGCTCTCATTACACCGGAGACTGGTGGGAACAGAATGGACCGTACCTCTGCACACTGTAACGGCGGCAAGCAGGTAGAGCTTGAAGCACACGGTCTCATATTATCCGAATGAATGCCTCCCGTTCGATTGTCTGTGCACTGCTGTCGTTCTCTCTCACTATTTCTGCACTTCACGTAAACTGTTTCCTGTCTTCATTATCAACTTGAACCCCACTGCAAGCTGACTGCTATTCTATCTTCCAGACTGCGCCGACTATTTTCATTTCTCACCGTTTACTCTCTTTGTTGTTTCATTCTGCTATGTTTATTTCTCGAATCTATAACATCGTCCTTCAATTCTTTCGGTGTCACTTTTATTTTGTTCTATCCCTTAATCGTCATGCCGACTCAACCGCTAAGTACATTGCTTATCACTGTCGGAGTAGGAAGAGAATGACATGAACAGTGAGATCGGCAGACAACTCGCGTTTATTTGCCTGTGTGTCTGTGTGTGTGTGAGTGTGTGTGTGAGAGAGAGAGAGAGAGAGAGAGAGAGAGAGAGAGAGAGAGAGAAATCTTGTCTGTGTTTCTGTTTGTGTGCTTGTGAAAGAGAGCGAGAGAGAGGAATGATTCAACAGCGGGATTTTCTTTTTACTTACTGTATACATTGTAAGATTCTCTCTCTCTCAAATGCGCGCAAATACAGCTACACACACATAAGCATATATACACACAGAAATATACACGCACATTCACACATGTATACATCCCCCCGCCCACCCCCCCCCCCCCCCCCACACACACACACGCTCAGATCCTACAGATTTGGGAAACATAGTTGAAGAGATGGAGGGATCCGTGGACAGCTCTGAACATGCAGTTATCGGAAATAATTATTGCATTGGGGAAGCTGATCAAATTTAAGTAAAAATCGATATCCTTCGGGTCTCATGGAGATCTGGACAGGGGTTCTCTATACACTGCGGGTTTGTTTTAAAGTGGAGCTGTTGAACGAAAACACATGAATGATATTAACTGAAAGTCTGCAGGAGGAGCCTAAGAGGGGTTTCATGTGTCCCTGGATCCAGAGTACACTGTGGGGAAACCTGATATACTGATAGATGAAACAACAGATGTGACAGGGAAAATTGCCGAAAATGCTGGAAAAATCGATTCCGCAATGCTTGCAGAAAGCGAACCACAGAGTAATTTTGAGGTTGCAAAACGGGAGCAGTCGTGACCGCTGACAGTACAACTGTGGAACGTTGTGAATAGAGCCGCTCATTGCTCACTCACTGATCTCATTGCACGTTTCGGTCGCATTACACAGAGGGATCTGAATGTGTAATGGCAATGGATAGTGACGTGTTCCTCTTTGTGACATTTCCACATCAGTTGCACCCGAGGCACTGCCAGTGATGTAATTTGTTTGTTCAATAACAATGATCAGAGGTGGGACCTTGTCACTGGAGATCGATCCCCTGTATAAATCCGAGCCTGTTGCAGTGCGTCAGCCCAGAGTGTCTTGCCGAGCTGTGGAATTCAGTGCAATAGAGTTCACTGCGTCACTCAAATGGGATATCCAGTAATCTGGCGGATTGAAGACATTTACTACCCTGTTATTTCAGCCGTTGGAATTCCCGGTAAGCCGCTGTCACACCTGTAAACGGCAGAAACTGAGAGTTAATTCCGATGTTCTGAAGTGTTTCTTTCGCTACTTGTCTCCACAGCCACCTGTCCAGCCACCACATTTCAGTCATGGGCGGAAGGCGCTGCCAATATTAATCCCATTACTTTCGTAGCAGTCAGCGCTCCATGTTGTAGCCGAGATGCTGCTTTTGATTGAAATCCTTTCCGCTGTCTCGATGTCATGGAATAATGCAGATCAGACATGTCTGCACAGAAGGACACCGGCTCTACTGCATCTCTGGGAACCAGCCGTCCTTCTCTGGTTCTGCCCATAGAAATTGCTTGTGAATTGTTTGACTGGATAATTGAACAATGCGAAAGGCTCATTTATTTTACAAATGTGAGCAGAGGGAACTGCAGGTGCGGATTCATTATTTTCCGGTGCTGCTCCGAACCAGTGATGCGGTTATTTCATGTCCGTTCTTCACTGCGGCCGAGGAAGCCTTTAAGCAGCTGTCCTCTCGTCGGTTTTGATAATTTCACCCAGATTTCACAAAGTTACAAAACTCGTGGCAAGTTCCCTGTCACGCCGAAAATGCACACTTTCAGGGGGCTCATATGTTCTGCGTCCGGTTTTGAGGCAGAAAAAGAAAATCACAGGATCTAATCTGAATCTATCACGAAGGGTTTCGGCCCGAAACGTCGACAGCGCTTCTCTCTATAGATGCTGCCTGGCCTGCTGTATTCCACCAGCATTTTGTGTGTGTGTGTGTGTGTGTGTTGCTTGAATTTCCAGCATCTGCAGATTTCTGTGTGTTTGCTATCACACTGCTGCTCAATTTCCTGAACTCGTCAGTAATTTCACTGCTTCCTCCCCTCTCTCTTGCAGTTAACCTGGTGGCGATTGTTATCCTGTTCCGTGGAAAGTGCGGTCTCTCCAAATGTATCACTCGCTACCTGCTGGGAATGGCAGCGGCCGATCTCATGGTCGTTATCTCTGAACCTCTGCTGAAGTGGACTGTTATGATATACTTCAGATTTTCTGTCTTCCGTATGACTCCCGTTTGCAGTGTCGTTTATTGCTTGCTTTTAGCCAGCACCGGGGTCTCTGTCTGGCTGACAGTCGCGTTCACCTGTGACAGATTTGTGGCCATTTGTTGCGGAAAGCTGAAAATAAAATACTGCACCGAAGGAACGGCCGCTGTTGTTATCGGGACAGTGAGTGTCCTGGGCTGTTTAGAAAGTATCCCTTTCTACTTTACATTACAGCCTACGAAGAAAATGAATGGAGTTTTCTATGGCTGTGTGGCAAAAAAGAGTTTTTCTACGTCCCCCTCATGGGCCGCATTTGAGATGATTCACCGCATTTTAATGCCTTGCCTCCCGTTGATTCTGATTTTATTGTTTAATGCTCTGACTGTCAGACGGATTTTTTTCGCCAACAAAGTCCGGACGGGGCTCCGGGGCGGTAGCAATGGAAAGAATGACAAGGATCCGGAGACAGAGAACCGAAGAAAATCGGTCGTTTTACTGTTGAGTATAACCGGGAGTTTTATATGTCTGTGGTTAACACGGGTGGTAATTGATATCTACCAACGGATTACAAAAATCCCTCGCTACTCGGTCGTGGATCCTGTTTATATCGCAGACTCCACGGCGGCGATGCTGCAGATCCTCAGCTCCTGCACCAACACATGTATTTACGCCGTGACTCAGAGCAAGTTCAGAGAGGAGCTGAAGAACGCGGTGAAATTCCCGCTGAAACTGATAACTAAATATGTTAAATCATAGAGCGACCAGTTTTGTTCTGCAGTAGACATGTCAAATGCCATGTTCCTTCAAAAAAGTTATCCGCTTGCCGATATGTGGAACCACGGTTCACATCTGAGCTCCCTGAAATACGCATGTATTTATTGGCGATATATTCCACGCACTCTCTACCATGTGCAGGTGCAATATGTCCTTTATCAGACTCGCAGACCGTAATTCATGCAGGTGGACACTCTGTCGAACTCTGGAACGGTGAGGACCTGCCCAGCCAGTTCCACTCAGGGTTTCTCCATTCTCTCCGTCTGTTCCTCATTCTTCCATTTAGTTATGCCTACGGTGTTTTACTCCTAATCTCCCGAAGCTCTCGGTTCCACCAGAAAGTCCCCGCTTATCTCCGCTCCCACACCGGTACACTAGTCTAGATTGGTGCATTTGATGGTCCGGGAGACATGATCGGACTGGAAAACAGTCAGATAAAACAGTCAAAAGAGAAAACAGTCAAAGTTATTTTTTTTAATTTTATTTTTCAACTGGAACCTTTTCAACACTTGAATTTTAGTCCATCATAAATCAAGTCCACCTGTACATTTAATGAGGGGTACCGTATTGTATATAGTTTATGGTTATTCGCACTATTGTTTTGTTTGCTTTTAATTCTGTACAGAGAGAGCTCAGGGTACCTCGCATCAAATTCCCTGTATGTATCCACATACATGGCGATAATAAAAGATTCTGATTCTGATCTGCTCCGTCATTGTCCCGGCATATTTCTGTCTTTATCTCAGTTCACGTCCCATCGCCTCGTGACATTCTGTTTCAATATTTCTCCCTCTGTTCTCCGTTTTCGTCTGTACACTCGTCCGGTCCCTACTGAACAAAATAAGTCTCATTGCAGTATGTAGTGAATTTATTGACACTGATAATAACTGTACGCTGAACTATAATAAAATTCCAAAGCCACGAGAAAAAGCTGCTCGTTTTCTATTCTCTCTCTCTCTCTCTCTCTCTCTCTCTCTCTCTCTCTCTCTCTCTCTCTGGATCTAAGTGAGCTCTAAGTGAAACTATAATCGATATTTGAAATGCGATTTAAATACAGAAATTACTGGAAACGCTCAGCTGGTAAGGTAGAGTCGGTTAATATATTGATTGATATTTGGACCATCTCTGCTTACCGATCATCACACGGAAAATAAATCAAACACTTCGTGTCTGAGGATTGAAAGCCAGTACCTTTTACAGAATTATTTTAAATGATGTGGCGCCGCTTTCTGACAGAGAATTACTCACTCTGTTGCATTTCCAGTTCCATCTCACTGATATTCCGCCCTGCATTCGATCAGCGTTTGACAAGACCGTTACATCTCATTCAGTTTGAGTGGCTTACTGACTACAACATACTGCCTGGCACGATTAAATGACAAGACCATCGCATTCTAGAGACGGTAATGACCTAAGGTTAATTTTGCTCTGTGTATGCAGCTCATATCCCTCTGATGCGGACTGCTGTCTGAGTCCAATTACAAGCAAGAAAAATCTGCAGATGCTTGAAATCAAAGTAATACACACGAAATCCTTTGGATGCTCAGTAGGGCAGGCAGCATGTATTTAAAGGTGTAATCAGACGACGTTTCGGGCTTTCATCAGGGTGAGACAATACAATGGGATGTGACTTCTGCACCATAACTGCAGTGTCGGCGACAACTAGTCATGCCTCTTACAACTGGTGTAATTATACAGAATAATATGCAATCGGATTTGTGAGGTGCACATGTCGTTGTCATTGCCACTAGCAGACTCTTACTGTTCATTTACAAATAATTGGAAAGGAGCTAGATAGTCAGATATGTCCAAAGCAGGGGCGGTTGTCAAAGCGTTATTAAGACTATTAAAGGTTGAGTACATTTCCTGTGTCCAGTGTATTTTGGAAGATATGATCGATAATGAGGCTTGTCCAGGAGCAGTCTCCATCAGCCGATATTCAGGAATCCAATGGCTACAGTAATGGACCGCTCCCAAAACGGGTAGCATTTCAGTTCGGGAGCGGGGAGGTGTTCATTACTGAAAGCTGCAACTTGTTCATTTGCAAGTTGTTCCGTTCCTTGAGAAAGCATGTGTGCTAAATACTGTGGAGTGGCCTGCAGTTTATTGGAGTACTGCATGTCCTCTTTTCAGCCACGTTTCACAACAAAGCAACAATGTCTTTTGTCACAATAAACTAGTGTGTGTGTGAGAGGCAATAGGTAGATAATGAAATTTTGTAAAATTCTACCTTCCCCTGGCAACAGGAAGGCACTTAAATCTAGTATAACAACTGCGGCATAAAACTAGGGGCTCTCAGTATACCCATGATGCAACCTGGTCCAAGTACACGGTCTACTGTCACTGTAAGTAAAAAAACAAACAAATACTGTTTATCCTTATGTTAAAAGATACAGTGTCCACAACAGAATTACATTCAGATGAAGCAGGAATACTGGAGAATATCGGGTATCGGGTACGATGGCAGATATAGGTACAACTATTTTGTTAACAGCCCTTAAAGATTGGAAAAACAGGTCACTCGTTGTCACGACCTGGTTTCGGATTTGCTAAAATAGCAATATTTCAGGGACTGCAGGTTGCTAGCAGCACTTCCTGAACTAAAACTGTTTTATGACAGGCGTGGTGCCTTCCACTGCCTCCGGTGACAAATTATATTGCTGTATAGAAGGCAGAATAGCACGGGTCTTCGTGCGGTAGGGTGGGATGTACAACGTCCCACATGGTAGTTGTGTATCGCCCACAGGGTGGGAGGTAAAATCTAAAGCAACAAGAGTAAAACATACTCAGGCAAAGCGGAGCGGTGGGGTGGGAAACAGGTCAAACATTGTTTCAACAATGAAGAAGGAAATAGACAATCAGCCTGAGTGGAATAAAGTATCGTGTAGCATTAGTATAGGGCAGAGTTATACAATGTTTGCGGTTTAACTCGTGTATAGTCAAAAAACAGGTTCGAGTAGTTCAGGAGTTGCAGGGGATCTGATGGCAACCGTGACATGAGGAGTTGAATCGCTCAATCTGTTCTTCACTCAAAAACTATTCTGCCACTCTTCCCTCTGGACGATAATAGATGTGTCCGGTTAGAGAAAGAGTTTCTGTCATGTTAATTTTTCGTGCTTTTTATTAACGAAGGGTGGGTTGGCGACACAAGTGTTGGTAGTGTTGTCGATAGTGTGGAGGATTGTCGAAGATTGCAGAGAGACATTGGCAGGATGCAGAAGTAGCAGATGGAGTTCAACCCAGAGAAGTGAAAAGTGGTACACTTTGGAAGGACAAACTACAAAGCAGAGTAGAAAGTAAATAGCAAGATACTTAGGAGTTTTGAAGAGCAGAGGGATCTGCTCCAAAGAACTCTGAAAGTTTCCTCACAGGTAGATAGGGTAGTTAAGAAAACTTATGGAATGTTAGCTTTCATAAGTCGAGCGATTGATTTTAACAGTCGCAGGGTAATGTTGCATCTCTCTAAAACTCTGGTTAGGCCACACTTGGAGGATTGTGTCCAGCTCTGGTCGCCTCACTACAGGAAGGATGTGGAAGCAGTGGAAAGGGTAAAGAGGAGATTTACTTGGATGCTGCGTCGTTTAGAGAGTATGGATTATGATCGTAGATTAAGGGAGCTAGGGCTTTACACTTTGGAGAGAAGGATGGGAAGGAGACGTGATAGAGGTATACAAGATATTAGGAGGAATAGAGAGAGTGGACAGCCAGCACCTCCACCAGGGCATCACTGCTCAATACAAGAGGACATGGCTTTAAGGTAAGGGGTGGGAAGTTCCAGTGTGGTATTAGAGGAAGGTTTTTTACTCAGAGAGTGGTTGGTGCTTGGAGTGCACTGCCTGAGTCAGTGGTGGAGGCAAATACGCTAATGAAGTTTAAGAGACTACTGGACAGGTATATGGAGGAATTTAATTGGGGGGTATAATAGGAGGTAGGGCTTCATGGTCGACACAACATTGTCGGCCGAATGGCCTGTACTTTGCTGTACAGTACTTGGTTAATCACGGAAAGGACATTTTGGTGATTGCTCGGCTAAGATGTTTCAGTATATCGGGCGGTACAATGGAAATGCATCAGAGGGTTGCATGTGAGAATAAGCTGTCGTAGATGACAAGCGTCTTTAGGCAGTTGAAGTGTGTGCGTACGATCTGTAGTGACAGCGTCGAGCTATCCTACAAGATTATTCCAGCGGAGGTTTACCATGCGCCAAGAATACGGGAAATAAAGTCAGGTTATATTTTCAAAAGTCAACACGAGGAAATCTGAAGATGTTGGAAATTCAAACAACACACACAAAATGCTGGTAGAACACAGCAGGCCAGGCTGCATCTATAGGCGAAGCACTGTCGACGTTTCGGGCCAAGACCTGACGAAGGTCTTTGCAACTGGATCCTTGACTTCCTCACTGGGAGACCACAGTCTGTGCGTGACCTCCTCACTGACAGTCAACACTGGTGCACCACAAGGATTCATGCTTAGCCCACTGCTCAACTCCCTTTACATCCATGAATGTGAGGCTAGGTGCAGCACAAACATCATCTATAAATTTGCCGATGGCCCAACTGTTGGTGGCAAAATTTCAGATGGTGACAAGGAGGCCTACCAGAGTGAGATCTGGTTGATTACTGTTGCAATAACAACTTTGCACTCGGTGTCAGTGAGACCAAGGAGTTGATTGTGAACTTCAGGAAGGGGATGTTGAGGGAACACATACCAGTCCTCACTGAGGGATCAGCAGTGGAAAGAGTGAGCAGCTTCAAATTCTTGGGTGCCAACATCTGTGAAGATCTATCCTGGGCCTAACATATTGATGCAATTACAAAGAAGGCACAACAGTGGCTATATTCCATTAGGAATTTGAGGAGATTTGATATATCACCAAAGACACTCACAAATTTCTACCGATTTACCATAGAGAGCATTCTAACTTGTTGCATCACTGTCTGGTATGGAGGCGACACTGCACAGGCTTGGAATAAGCTGTAGAAAGTTGTAAACTCAGCCAGCTCTATCATGAGCACACACCTCGCCAGCATTGAGGACACCTTCAAAAGGCAATGTCTCAAAAAGGCAGCATCCATCATTAAGGACCTCTATCACCCAGAGCATACCCTTTTCTCATTGCTACCACCAAGGAGGAGATACAGGGGTCTGAAACTCAATGTTTCAGGAACAGATTCTTCCCTCCACCATCAGACAATAAATACTATGAACACTACCTCACTATTTTTTCCTCTCTTTTTGCACTGCTTATTTAATTTATTTTTAAAATATATACTTCTTATTGCAATTGTATCACCCTGGGTAAGGTTTCACTGCTAACATAATGGTCTTTCTGTAGAAGCCGTGTTTGAATTATGGTTAGAGATAATGGGGCTTTGCAATGCAAGCTGTCCAATGAGGGGAGTGTGTTTTTGTGTTGTGTGCCTGACATCGGTGAGCTGGGTCCTTTGTTCAGCAGGAGATGAAGAGAGAAGATAATGGAGAGAACCGGTCATAGGATTCGATCTGGTGGGGGGACCGTGATTCATTGGAGCAAAGTGCTGGGGTCTACAGAGGATTGGTGAATATGTGTGACCTTTGGAAGAGTTGAGCTCCAACTTGTCCAACTGTTTAATTATAATGGGCCCCTTACTAACTTTCTAGCTAAGATTCATAAATATAGTTACTTTAATCGTATACAGTGAGCTGTCTGTTGTTTCTTGGCACTGAAATGTAACAGGGTTGCAGATTACACGGCATCCACACAAACCAGGGTTTGGGGTGAGAGAGCCGTCTCAATCTCATGGGTTTGGCAGGATCGGAGAGTGTCTTCCCTAGACTTACACAGCCAAGGAAACCAGCGGGGTTTCATAATTTATAGGTTTTTTAAATTGTTATGCACTGTATTACAATGTTTTGCTGCTGCTAAACAACAAATTTCATGACATACACAGTGTTATTAAACCTGATTCTGATTTCATTTGGAGCTTGAGGAGATTTGGTACGCCTCTGAAGAATCAAGCTTATTCCCACAGATCTATCATGGAGAGCATTCTGACTGGATATTTTCTCTTGGTTTTTGCCTGCACTCACTAAACTCTCCGAAATCACTATGCTTACGGGCTGCCCCACAGTGGCGATCTTACACCGACCCCTTTAAACACCTTTTATTGGTAACATTAACTCCGTCATTATCGTTTCTCCCTCTATTCTACTGGTAATTCGCAGCGCGCTTTGTAATGCATGCTACATGAGTTCAATGAATATGTCCAGCCAAGAGCTTATAAATCTCAGAGATTTGTCCTGTAGCCCAAACGTTTGGTAGGGTCACGGTCGGATTACCGCGGAGGTGCCAATTGTAATTTTCTGATATTGTTTAGCAGGTTGTAGTCCTGACTTCGCTTCTTTTCCTTTCTCTCCGTTTCCTGTTCTAATGCGCAAATTATAGACATGTCCCGTTTTTTCATCAGTCCCGTCCACCAGTGCACAAGTGACCCAGAAAATGGGCTCATGTTTCCTGGGTAATTTCTTTTGTCTCGGGTCATTTATATCTTTCGGTTTTATATACTAATCGGAGGGCATCTTAGGTGCGACAACAATCCGGATCCCGAACTCCTTACTTCACAGAATACTTCACGTAATGCTGCGGCCTTTCCTACTTGGTCTTGCCGATCCCGTCCTTTCCACCCGGTCATGGTGCAGGATCGGGGGCTGAGGAGGCTGAAAGCAGATCACGCAACGGGTGGCGAACTCGAAGTTGCGTTTGCGACCCTCAGTTACTCGATCGTTCGACCTCGTCTTGTCGGATCCTGCTCAACTACGCCAATTTGTCAGAGATATTTAAAAATAAATTTCATACCATCCTTCAAATGGCGAATCTTTTATTTTATCAAGCTATCATGGAGAGTGGAACACTGGGGTACAAGTTAAAGATTACCTTTATATCTGTTAATAGAGAAGGGTGTGAAACCTGAGCAGAGCAATGCAGTTAGTTCAAAATGCTGATCTTCTTCATTTGTGGTTCATCCGTTCACACTCATCTAATTTACGTATCTGTGTTTTTGTTCTAAGGGGTGGTACGGACTAGCATGATATTCTTAAGTGGGAAAAACAGAAGTCCAGAATGGTACAAAGCTAAAGCAACATACAACCCTATAAACTTTAAACCAAATAGCTGGTTGAATCCCTTCTCTCAGTGTGAGCAGTGAATGGCCTCTCTCCAGTGTGAACTCGCAGATACAGCTTCAGGTGAGATGACTGAGTGAATCCTTTCCCACAGTCTGAGCAGGTAAAAGGCTTCTCCCCAGTATGAACTGGCTGCTGTGCGTGTAAGCTAGATAACTGTGTGAATCCCTTCCCACACAAAGAACAGGTGAAAGGCCTCTCTCCAGTGTGAACTCTCTGATGGACCTTCTGTTGAAATGACCGAGTGAATCCCTTCCCACAGTCTGAGCAGGGGAACGGCCATACTCCAGTGTGAACTGACTGGGGTCTCTGGAGGGTGGATGAGTGATTGGATCCTTTCCCACAGTCTGAGCAGTTGAATAGCCATTTCCGTGTGTGGGCTGACTGGTGTGTCTGCAGACTGGAGAACTGAATTAATCCCTTCCACAATCTGAGCAGGTAAACAACTTCTCCCCATTGTGAACTGTCTGATGTGTCAGTAGGTGAGATGACAATGTGCATCTTTTCCCACAGACTGAGTAAGTGAACGGCCTCTCCCTGGTGTGAACTCGCTGAGGTACCTTCATTTGAAATCTCCGAGTGAATCCCTTCCCACAGTCTGAGCAGGTGAACGGCCGCTCCCCAGTGTGAACTTGCTGGTGCGCTATCAAGTCAGATGACCGAGTGAATCCTTACCCTCAAATTCAGCAGGTGACCGGCATCTCCTCAGTGTGATCTGACTGGTGTGTCCACAGGTGGGATGACCAACTAAATCATTTCCCAAATACAGAACAGGTGAGTGGCCTTGCCCCAGTGTGGAATTGCTGATGGACTTTCAGTTGAGATGACCGACTGAATCCAATCCCACAGTCTGTGCAGTAAGGTGAATCCCTTTCTCCTCTGCATTATGGAGGTGAACGGCAAAACTGGCGTGTTGTGTTTGAGGTTCTGTTAGACAAATTCTAGTCCTTTTTGACCTGTGAAAAGATTTATAAAATGCATCAATGTGTGAAGGACAACATTGCAGATGAGATCACTTTAGTCACCAAGATATGATCCGACATCACACTGTTAAAGTGATTTTCAACCCAACTGGGCAAGATAAATGATTATGTAACTGGGCACATTGCTGGCAGCTCACTCGACACCCTGACGACGCTCTGAGTGAAGGTGCTTCCCCTCATGTTCCCCTTAACATTTCACCTTTCACACCTAACCCATGACCCCTAGTTGTAGCCCCACCCAAACTCAATGGAAAAAGAGTGCCTGTATTTACCCAATCTATACCCCTCATTATTTTGGTATACCTCCATCAAATCTCCCCTCAAACTTCTACAGAAGATTTACAGAGGAGATTTACAAGGGTGTTGACTGGAGTGGGGAGCATGCCTTATGCGAATAGGTTGACTGAACTCGGACTTTTCTCCTTGAAGCGACGGAGGATGAGAGGGGACCTGATAGAGTTGTATAAGATGATGAGAGGCATTGATCGTGTGGATAGTCAGAGGTTTTTTCCCAGGTCCAAAACGGTTGCCACAAGAGGACGCAGATTTAAGATGCTGTGAAGTAGGTGCAGAGGAGATACCAGGTGTAAGTTTTTTACTCAGAGAGTGGTGAGTCCGCGGAATGGGCTGCCGGTAACGGTGGAGGAGGCAGATACGATAGGGTCTTTTAAGAGACTTTTGAATAGGTACACGGAGCCCAGAAAAATAGAGGGCTATAGGTAAGCCTAGTAATTTCTAAAGTAGGGTCATGTTCGACACAACTTTGTGGGCCAAAGTGCCTGTATTGTGTTGTAAGTTTTCTATGTTTCAATATAACTGAAATAAAAGTCAGATGAGCTCAGGGCCTGGAATTATTATACAGTAGTCATTAGTGAGTCTGGGTAGCATTTAGAGGAACAAAATATCCGGGGTCTTGATATCTCTAGAAAACCAAGGCTCCCTTTCAAATACTATTTTGGCAGGCACATACAAACTCCACACACTCAATATTTCACTTCTGAAGGCCTCCCACTCACCAAGTAATCCTTTGCCAGAAGACAGCCTGTCCCAAACCACACTTCTCACACCCAGCAAATCCACAGTCACTTCCAGGACTGCAGCGACACACGGCGCATGTGGAAGGGCATCCAGGACATCAGCAACGATAGGACAACATCTCCTGACTGTGCGGGTGCTGCCTCCCTCCCAGATGCGCTGAACAACTTCTACGCCCGATTTGAGGTGGAAAATGACGTGGCGGCGAGTACGTCCACCCCTCCTACTAGTGACCAGGTGCTGTGTCTCACCGTGGCCGATGTGAGAAGAACCCTGTGTAGAGTCCACCCACGGAAGGCTGCTGGACCAGCCAACATGCCTGGTAGAGTGCTCAGAGGATGTGCAGACCAGCTAGCAGATGTTCTCACTGACATTTTCAACATCTCCCTGAGCAGCGCCACCATTACAACCTGCTTCAAGGCCGACACCATTTTCCCTGTGCCGAAGAAGTCTTCAGTGTCCTGCCTAAATGACTACCTTCCGGTTGCACTCACATCTATCATAAAGAAGTGTTTCGAGAGGCTCGTTATGAGGCATATCAAGACCCTGTTGCCCCACTCACTGGACACCCTGTAGTTTGTGTACCGTCCCAACCGCTCAACAGGTGACGTCATTGCCAACGCCCTCCAACTGGCTCTGACCCACCTGGACAAAAAAGACACATACGTTCAGATGCTGTTCATAGACTTCAGTTCAACATTCCACACAATCATCCCTCAGAAACTGATTGGAAAGCTGAGCCTACCGGGCTTGAACACCTCCCTCTGCAAATGGATTCTAGACTTCCTGACTGGGAGACATCAGTCAGTTCGGATCGGGAGCAGCATCTCCAAGATCATCACACTGAGCACGCCCCCCACCCCCCCAGGGCTGCGTCCTCAGTCCACTGCTGTTCACTCTGCTGACCCACGACTGTGCTGCAGCGCACAGCTCGAACCACATCATCAAGTTCGCCGATGGCACGACCGTGGCTGGTCTCATCAGCAAGAACGACGAGTCAGCTAACAGAGAGGAGATTCAGCGGCTAACGGACTGGTGCAGAGCCAACAACTTGTCTCTTATTGAGGACAAAAGAAAAGAGATGGTTGTTGACTTCAGGAGGGCACGGAGCGACCAGTCCCCGCTGAAGATCGACGGGTCCTCGGTAGAGATCGTTAAGAGCATCAAATTTCTTGGTGTTCACCTGGCGGAGAATTTCACCTGGTCCGTCTACTCCAACTGCAGAGCACTCCCTTTATACTCTTTCACCCGACCCTAAAACACATGTCCTGAAGACATCCCTGCTATTGTGACAGTCGAGTGTCTGTGATAGTTTGGAACATACTTCAACAAAAGTAACAATCATGCCAGCAGCACTGAACGTTTCTATTGTTACCGACCTGACCTGTCTGAAGTCAGCAATCTTCCGCCAATTCTGCATTTTCCGGACGACCAGGCATATGACTGTTTGAATTCAAGACGTATTTGCTAATTCTGCTCTTTGTAAAACATCTTTATTTGAAAACTCCGCGGTATTATCATTAGACGCGCGCGTTATCTACCCAGATGGCCATTTAATGTAAACACATACTTAATTCCATTCCTCAACTCTTTCCTGAATGTCCTCTGTGTTAGTGTATAGATACAAGTATTGGTACGTATACCGAGAAATTTTAACATGTACCCAAATTGCTGACTGATGTATACCGGGGAACTCAAATATCTGTCCGGGTAAAAATAATTTTGCACTTGCCATTTCAGGGTATGGACTACATAGGGCATCCAAAATGATACGAAGTTAGCTGATATAGAAAACAGCAAAATCATCGATCTTCTGCGTTTTTCAACCTCGGCTCCTTTCTGATTGTCGCTGCTCTGCCAAAGCCTTCTGCGGACTCGATTTGCCACAAAGATATGTCTTACGGTTAAACCGTTGAACACAAAGATTAAGCCAATTGGTAGCAATGGTGTTAAAATACTCTCCAGTAACCGTATCCTCTCCACACGGGTGAAGAAAGGTATTCATATGAGCCGGTGCACCGCCACGGCGTGATGTCAATGATGATGTAAGGTTCAAGGGCAAAATATAACGGGACACTTCGGCCGCAGCTCGCTATAACCACGGTCACGATAATTGACGTTGCTGTTCTCTCAGTGCAGTATCGTTCCCGCAGCTTTCGACAACATATTGCGATGAAACGATCAAATACAAGTGTCAGAGCGCATACAGGAGTGATGAGCAGGGATCTAGAATACATGTAGATATTGTTGGTCTGTTCCAGTAAAACAACAACGATAACCACCATCAGATCCGCTGTTGCCATTCCAACCAGGTAACGGGTGATGCATTTGGAGAGTCCGCATTTTCCACGAAATAGGATCACAATCGCCGTTAAATTCACTGCAATAAATTGGAAATAAAGAAATATAATTAAAATAAATATAGATATTGTTGGTCTATTCCACTAAAGCAACAACGACAACCACCATCAGGTCCGCTGAGGCCATTCCGAACAGGTAACGCGTGATGCATTTGCAGACTCCGCATTTTCCCCGAGATAGGATCACAATCGCCGATAAATTAACCTCAAGAAATTGGAAAGCAAGATAGAAATATTGTCAGCGGCATCTCTCTGAATGCCCCCATGGATATGGTCTGTTTGGAAGTCGATAGCTGGAGTCCAGAATGTGCGGTCTCCGTCACTGCACTCCGGCTGCAGGGCAATGACGCTTGTGAATGTCAGTGCATTGGCGATCTTCTGACAGTTCAGAGAAAAGAATCTGTTCCATGATTCACTTACCGGTGAACGGCGATCGTCCCAGTAAACACCATTTCAATTATTAAAGGTGAAATACTGACGGGATTGTTTGCAGCGGTGACAAAATGGAATCTAAAGATACAAAAACATTTTATCCTGACTCATGTAAGTACAGAACTACGTGTCGAAAACAGACCGGACCGTCATTTAAATGATCTGCCACGTTGTTATACGGTCTAAGAGTCAACACTGAGAGAAACTCGGACCTAGAAAAGCAGAGACCAGTGTCAGTTCAGAAAGCCCAGCCAGGTGAAATTATGAAATAATCTCAATATCAGCACGAACGCAATTAACACATAAAAAATCACTTCGATCAATGTAAGAAAATGAAAATAAAACAATCAGATGCTGGAATCCTGAATTTAGGAAACACGTTTCAGCCGATGTTAGCATCTGTGCTTAGTAACAGTGCGGATACCGCAGCGCAGTAACGACGTCACCATACATAAAGTAACCAGCTCCGGCATCTTACCGGGGACACCAACCGCTACCAGTGTGGGATAGAAAATAACCGCGATGTAGTAAATCGCCGGACAGCCCATATTCCGTTTAGAAGCAGCGTTCAGTTGTACGGAACGTTTCAGCTGCTCAGCTGGACTGGTGATCGGTTTAGCAGAATTTTATTGAGGTGAGAGCAATTCCACTGAGGTAATCAGCGTGGTTATCACGTCAGGGATATTAGTGACAACCAACGACACTTACGGTAAACTATTTACACTCACTGTCTCGCAATATCATGAATCCTGCTTCTCAAGGGATACTGCAATCTATTCAGTAACAGTTTGGTTTGTGCCTACTGGGCATTATCACTAACAGTCTGATTCTGCTGAGAGTATTTTATGAAGCGAGATATTGTGATGTTTTTTTATTGTTTTATGGTCGTATCTTGTTTTCGCGGTGTCCATCGTGATGCGGGACAAACAATGAGACAATGATATTACCAATATTCTGAGAGATGGTTCTGAATAAGCAGTGAGAGGCTCTTTATGTGTTCAATCGTGGGACCGAAAGAGCTATGATTGTATCTTTGCAGTATTGAGTGAACTGGACAAGCAATAACCTTATCTATGTGGACGTTGGCAGGTCGGAGAAAGCACTGATAATACCTGTGTGGTCAGTTTTGTGCCTGTTCTGTAAAGACAGTTCTGCTCATATAAACGATGCATGATAAAGGGGAAGATTTGTCGGTTCCTTATTTAGATGTCTCCGTTTAGAGGTGACTGTAAGGTCGATCGTGTTTGTAGTAGAGAACATGGGTGGCTCAGCTTAAAAAATGACATTAATAAGTAGTGAAGCTGAGCTGAAAAGTGGAAGTTGAAGTTCACTCCGGAAAAGTGCGAAGTAACAGCCTTTGATGGCCGACATTGAAGGAAGACTGTGGGGTTATTGGCCGGATTATCAGCAGTGAGGAAGAGAATACCACCTTGGTGATAACGAGCATAATTTACAGATACCGCGCAAGTGAATAGTTTCGTTCCGAAGGGGTATGATGTGCTGTACTGCATTATTTCGGGGACTGAGTTCGAAAATATAACGGCAAGAACTATAAATTCGTTTTAGAGCACACAGCAAATTCAGTTCAGTTCTGGTCCCCCATTGTAAGGGACTCCCGAAATAGGGACGTCCGTTTAGAGCGGAGAAAAGGAGGAGCGTGTTTAGCCAGACGGTGGTGAATCTATGGTATTCTTTGCCACAGACGGAAGCGGAGGACATAAAGGGGAACTGGACAGCCTGTTGAACAGTCGCGGCATCAGAGGTTTCGGGGAGAAGGCCGCTAATTGGCTGTATTACTTATTATTGTTTATAATATGGCGACCCACTTCCCAGCGCACTCGAACCGGCTCACAAAGCGGCGCACGCCGGCACTGAGGGCGGCACCAAAAAGGGCGCCAGGCGGGACGGGACTATGAATATGCGCCACCAACAGCATTCCCGCCCGGGGAGGGCAGGAACAGGAAGGCTTTAAAGCGAAGCCGCGTTGTTTGAATAAACCTCTTTTTCAACTACGTGTTGTTATTTCAGCGCTGCGTGTAGCACACCGCTACAATTGGTGACCCCGACGGCCCAAACGATATTTGGACCGGAAATGAACGACGCCGCAACTGTTCATGCGGTTTCGTTGAAACTGTCAAGCTTCTGGACGCTGCGACCTCACTATGGTTCCAGAAAGCAGAAGCCCAACTCCACATTCGGCAGATGACCGCGGATTCCACATGTCACTACTACGCTGATGGCTGCGGCGGCTGGCCATCGGGATAGCCTCCTGAAAGTCTGAGACAAGCAATCAAGATGCTGCTTTTTAGTCGACACCGGAGCGGAGATCAGCATCTTACCACCGACGAGTTCCGACACCCGCAACAGAGCACCGGGTCCTACACTGAGGGACGCAAACGGCAGGACAATAAGGACCTACGGCACCCATACCGGGCGGTTACAGTTCGGCTCCAGCCGGTTCACGAGGAACTTCACACCGGTCGCTGTAGCCCGACCGCTCCTGGGGGCAGATCTTCTGCGAGCTCACAGCCTAATGGTCGACCTGCAAGGGAAGAGACTTTCAAACGTTCTCCCTGGGTAAAGCCCAGTTGCCGGCCCCACACCTCGACTCCATCACTCTGTCCGACAACGACTTCACCAGAGTCCTGTTGGATTTCCCATCGGTTATGGCACCGCAGTTCACGGCAGCCATGCCCGGACACGGAGGACAGCACCACAACCCCACCCAGGGACCTCCCCTCCAACCCGTGATCGAAGGCTTACCCCGGACAAGCTCCGACTGGCGAAGGAGTGTTCAAGAGGATGGAGAATTGGGGATCATACATCGGTCCGACAGCCCATGGGCCTCCCCCCCCCCCTGCACATGGTACTACAGGGTGCTGGAGACCAGGCGGCGACTACCGTAGGCTTAACAAGGCTACATCACCGGACCTCTATAGCATGCCGCATATTAAGGACTTTGCAACAAACCTGCACGGCGCACCGATCTTCTCCAAGGTAGACCTCGTCCGGGGCACCATCAAATCCCGAAGCATCCGGACGACGTCCCAAAACGGCACTCATCACCCCCGTTCGGCCTTTTCGAGTCCCTCTTAATGCCGTTCGGCCTGAGGAATGCCGCACAGACGTCCCACTGGTTAATAAACGCGGTGGGACGAGACCTGGACGACGCTTTCATCTACTTGGACGACAGCCTCATAGCTAGCAGCAGTCGGCAGGAGCATCTGTCCCACGCGGTCCGCCATTTTCCCCGACCCAACCCAATCAAAGGCCTTCAGGAATTCGAGGGTATGGTGAATTTCTACCACCACTTCCTCCCCTCAGCAGCCCGGATCATGCGCCCCCTGTTTGCACTGATTTCGGGTAAGGGCAAGGACATTACATGGGACGAGCAGTCCGCCGCCGCATTCGTTAAAACCAAAGAAGCATTGACAAACGCTACGATGCTAATGCACCCCAGAACGGACGTCCCTACCGCTCACAGTGGACGCATCCAACACGGCAGACGGTGGAGTGCTGGAACAACTCATCCAGGGTCGCTGCAATCCGGCATTTCGGGTACCTCTTAGAAGGTAGGCCCTTCACCGCGTTCACGGACCACAAAACGCTTACCTTTGCGTTCACGAATGCGTCCGACCGCTGGTCGTCCCGCCAGCAGCGACATCAGACCAACATCTCTGAATACACGACGGATGTCCATGCCGGAGACATGCCGTCTCGGGAAAGGACAATGCCGTGGCGGACGCTCTCCAGACCTAACATCCAAGCCCTGTCCCATGGGGTAGTCTATGAAGCGCTGGCGGAGGCGCAGCAGGCTGATCAGGAGATCCCTAGTTACAGAACTGCAGTTTCCGGTTTGCAGCTACAGAACCTCCCCGTAGGCCCAGGTGAGAGGCCCCTACTCAGTCACGGATCCACCGGCAAACCTCGCCCCAACGTCCCGGCAGCCTGGCGGCGGCGCGTTTTTAAATCCATTCACAACTTAGCGCAACCCTCCATCAGGTCAACCGTCCGGATGGTCTCCAACAGGTTCGATTGGCACGGACTCCGCAAGAATGCAACAATACGTGCATGTACTGCCGACTAGCCAAGGTTCAGCGGCACACCAAAGCCCTGCCGCAGCAGTTCCACTCAACCCGCCGGCGTTTCGACCACATTCATGTGGATATCGTGGGCCCACAACCAGTGTCGCCCGAGCACTGATTGCAACCTGGGTATCTCACTTTGCTGTACCGACCCACATGGCCTCCGACAGAGACGCCCAGTTCACCTGTGGTCAGCTATTGCCAGCCTGTTGGGGACTCAGCTGCACCACACAACTGCCTACCACCCACAGTCGAACAGACTAGTGGAGCGTTTCTACCTTCACCTGAAGTCGGCTCTGATGGCCCGGTTCAAAGGGCCTAACTGGGTGGACGAGCTTCCCTGGGTCCAGCTCGGAATCCGCACGGCGCCCAGAGAGGATCTGCACACCTCGTCGGCCGAATTGCTGATGGCGCACTCTTGGTCGTCCCAGGAAATTTCATACCAGCCCCAAGGGGGCAAGAGGAAGAACCCACAGCAGACCTGGACAGACAACGTGAGAGGCTTGGTAACTTGGCCCCCATACCGATTTCACAACATGGGCAGAACCCGACCCGCGTACCCGTAGACCTTCAGAACTGTAAGTTTGCTTTTGTACGACGGAGCGGACACTGGACACCGCTACAACGGCCCTACGATGAGCCGTTACGGTGATCAGAAACAATGGGTCCACACTCGTGTTGGACACTGTGGGGAGAGAGGAGGTTTTCACAGTGGACTGACTAAAACCGACCCATTTGTAATTGGCGCAGCTGGTCGGGTTTCAGGCACCACGGCGCAGTGGCAGACCTCTGACACAGGGACCGGCCCAGACTGAGGACATTGGGGGAGTGTTGTGGGGGGTTATGTGGCGACCCAGTTCCCAGCGCGCTCGAACTGGCCCACAAAGTGGCGCGCGCCGGCATTGAAGCCGGTCACAAATAGGGCGCCAGGCTTTCTTCACCAGCAAGGGGCAAAGTCCGTGCGCGGTACGGGACTGTGAACATGCGCCCCTTACAGCATTCCCGCCCGGGGAAGACGGGAACTGGAAGACTTTAAAGCGAGGCCGCGAAATTTGAATAAATCTTTTTTTGCAACTGCAACACGCCGATTGCGTGTCGTTATTTCAGCACTATAACCTTTTGAATGTTCGATGCCCAGTAATAATGGATAAAGCTAGGAAGGCCCATTCTATCTACGCCTCAACTTCGTTTAAGAATGTGCTTATTAACCCTTGGGAGCTTATTTTCCCAAATAGAGGAGGTTAAAGCTTTGTCGACTGTTTTGAAAAATAACTTAGATAAGAGTACTGGCAAGCTCTGGAACAAGGAAAGAAATCTGGCAAGTATAGACATTTTTACTGATTGAAATCTCCCAGCTCTAGTAAGGGGTAAACCGCGCCATGTCTCAAAATCACCCTTTATTTGGCTAACCTGAGGCCCGTAGTTAGCTTCAAATAGAAATGTAAAAGAGCGAGTAACGTGTATTCCTAGATACACAAAACCATCTTTAGCTAAAGGAAAGGAAAATATTCCTGTCGGATCTGTAGAGCCAAGTTATTAATAGAAGATCATTTTCTTTTTTGAAGGTTCAGTTCATAGCCAGAGAAGGCTCCAAATTGACCTAGTAATGACACAATAGCAGGACTGCTACCTACTGAGTCGCTAACATAAAGTAAGAGGTCATCAGCATACAGGGTACTCTTCTTTTTTTGCAAAAATAAGAGGGGACAATGAGCAGCCTTGGCGAGTGCCACGTGTTAATGTGAAATAGTCAGATGGAAAACAATTCGTCTGTACACACGCTAAAGGCGAGTTGTATAATAGCTTAACCCAGGCTACAAATATTTTGCCGAATCCAACTTCCACAAAAATATTAAATAAGTATACCCACTCCACTCTATCAAACACCTTATCCGCATCCAAGGAGATAACGACCTCAGGACTCGAAGAATCACTGGGTGAATAAACCACATCAGACAGTCGACGGATATTTTAAAAAAGAATGGCGATTTTAAATAAAACCTGTTTGATCATCTTTACATTCCAAGAAATAAACCTTAAAGCGTGGCCTCCATCTGCAGCCCTCATGTTAACTATATCAAAAGACACACAGGGCCCACAATCCAAAACAATGCGAGGGCACAACTGCACACAATAACGCACAATGAAAAGAAAATCTGGCTAATTCGTAACACACAAAAGAACAAATGGCCATGGTAATTCCCAAAAAACTCCCCCACCCTTCTACACAAACACGCAAAAACAATTAACCCCCGAAACCTAGATCTACCTCTCCAACTGAGGATGATCGTAGGCATTACAAACAAAAAACTTCCAAGGATTTCCCCATACAACCAAAACTTCAAACGAATCTAGGGCGGCTTCCATGCTTAGAATTCATAACAACACTTATTCTACTTTTAATATATATAGGCTAAAGATAACTAAGCGAAGCCTCTCCAAGTGATCGGGTAGCGCAGGTCCAACAGCGTGCATCGGCGCCACTACTGTAACATCAGCTTCCTTGCTCGGGGCTTCGCTATCTTTTTCCCGTTTTACCTCGAAGCTGCATTTATTTGCCATGTCAATGTCCAGCAACATCCCGGGTTGTTCACAATGCTCAGTTATCTCGATCATACGACAAAGATAAACAGGTAGTTTTTGAATAAAAATCGGGAGCCACACTTACACGCACCTACACCCTCCACGCTCAACCCAGAAGTCACCCAACCCTGAATAACATTCTGACTGTAATAACTCATCCATGATGGAATGATGAAGTAGATCACCCTGCAAAATGTTTTATGTTCTTGTGAGACTTGTCACATCTTCGCTTCCTTCCACAGTCATCAGATTATTGGGCCTTATAGTCTATTTACTAACATCCATCTGTAAAGCAGAGTTGCCCCGTGTAATTGAACCTCCTACCCAATGTTTTCAGATTCAGTCCAGTCTATAAAGGTTTATTTCTCCGCTTCCCTAAATGTTTAAACAATGTCTGCCAAGCGTTCTCATCCATCTGAACAAAAGTCCTTCCCAAATTTTTGCCGAGACGCGTCTCACGAGTCTTCGAATTGTAATATTTTACAGCTTCTCTTTCCAGAGAAGTTGGCTAACCTGAGCAAACTATAACACTCTCGCTTTCATTTCCGATTGGCAGAACTGTATACGTGTTTGCGTGTATATAGCGTTGCTTACAAATCAGGCATTCATTCCCTTCTGAAACACACAACAAAAGTGGTCAGGATGGCCGAGGGTCTAAGGCGCCAGACTCAAGGAATGAAAGTCCTTCTGACAAACGGGAGTGTTCTGACTTCCATCTGGGGTCGTGGGTACGTATCCCACTACTGACAAAATTTGTCTTTAAGCATTCAAACGAGGCGACGTTATTTCTGTAAACAAAACCTGCCTTGTTGAGGTGGATTAGATAAACTGTTGAACGATAAGATTATGTTTTTGACACTGTTCATCACATTGCAACAGATCATCGTACACCAAATTTTGGGTATGTTATTTATTCAGAAACAATTTTAGGATGAAGGATCTCGGCCCGGAGCGCCCACTCTTTACGTTTTTCCATAGATGCTGCCTGGTCTTCTGCGCTCCTCCTGGCATACTCAGCTAATCAATGTAGATTAGTTGTTAAAGTGTAATGATTGGTTGTCAGAATATTCAACGGATGGCCACGTGAGTGTACATTATCACCTTTTGATCAAAATTATGATTGTTGATGGATAGTAACTGTTCTTGAACGTGGTGGTGCGAGTCCGAGGCTCTTGTACCATTTACCTGATGGCAGCATGACAGGATGTTGACTACCTCTGACGGTAAATGCTGTTTTCCGATGACAGCGTTTTATGTGGACGTGCATAATGTGTGGGAGTGTTTTCCCGTGATGGAATGGGCTGAATTCAATAAATCTTTAAAGATTTTCCTTCAAAACGATTGCTATTTACGTACCACGTCTTGATGCAGACAATGTATTCTCTACGACATATCTGTAAAAGGTCATCATTTTTTTTTGATGCCATACTGAATATCCGCAGTCTCCGAAGAAAATAGAGGAAATAGTAATACCAACAACGTAAAGCTACAGACGCGACCCGTCTCTGATCCTCCAAACAGAACTGGCTCATGGACCTCTGGCTTCCCTCTGCTGAAGACAACAATCAGTTAATTGGTCTTCCCGACATTGAAAGATAGGGTGGTGTCACATCTTCTTTGAAACGATGGATACGTACATGGAATTATGATGTAGCGGCCATTACGGAGACTAGGATGGCGCCAGGGCAGGAATAGATTCTCAATATTCCTGGATTTCAGTGCTTTAAAAAGGATAGAGAGGGGGTAAAAAGGGGAGGAGGGGTGGCATTATTGGTCAGGCATTACTGGTAGCAACATCCTCTTTTGAGTCAGTATGTGTGGGAGTAAGGAACTGGAAGAGAGCAGTTACTACACTGGGGGTATCTAATAACCCCCGGTAGCAGCAGAGATGCCGAGGAACAAATTGGGAGGCAGATTTTGCAAAGGTACAAAATAACAGAGTTGTTATCATGGTGACTTTAACTTCCCTAATATTGATTGGTACCTGATTAGTTCCAAAGGTTTAGATGGGGCGGAGTCTGTGAAGCGTGTCCAGGATGGATTCCTGTCACAGTATGCTGACAGGCCGACTAGGGGGAATGCCATACTAGATCTAGTATAAGGTATGAACCGGGTCATACCAACAGTGTCCTCTCGGATTACGGAAGTATCCGATACCACGTTGTGTGTCCCTGTTGCTGGGAGCCCCTCACTGCCACTGAGTTGTAAACCCTATTCACACTCGACAGGTGGAACTGAAATGCTGCCATATTCCCTTTCTGTCGTAACGCTAGAATTATTTGACTTCTCAGGTGTTTCTTCTTGATTATATTACGCCAGTTTTCAAGGTGTTATCCACTCACTTTCGCTGTCTATGTCGATCTAATACAATCACTATCACCACATAATGTGTAAGATAGTGTACCCCCCACCCATCCAATCTGAATTCACTCATTCTTCTTAAAGTTATATCTGTTCTTGTTCAATACGGAAGTTTTTGAAACCTAATGAGTGCATATTGATCTTTGTCCTTCTCTACCTCTGGGATTTATAGTCAGGTTTAAACTGCTCGTAGAGTCGCAGTGAAATTTAAATCAGGGTCTTGGACGCTCGACCTTTGATTCTCAGCTCGCAGTTTGCGATGGACGACGGAAGGGGCTCAGAAAAGTACAGAAAACCTATCTACATGAAAAAAAAAACTACGCGTACCCAGTACAGGGTGTTAGGGAAGAGGTTAAAGAGTAGTTAGGAGGCAGAGAGGAGTAGGTACCTCAAAATCTCCGGATTAGGCCGAGTACACGCTTGTTCTATTTGTCCAACGAGATGATGAGTCGCAGGCATGTTCTCTTTCATCCATTGGATTTCAGCCGACCGGAAACACATGCGAGTGCAGAGGAAGCATTCCGCGTACGAACTTCCTTCTGAAACTTTGACGCTGCGGAACATAAACATCTAAAAACCCACGTTGACTGTTCCATCACGAAAAGTGGTGGAAATGTTTCTTCCATCATTCCATTAGCACACCTGAGCATTGGAGAATGCATTCCCAAATCAAAAATGTTTTTGGAAATTTGATTTCAATTAAAATTAAAAAAAAAGAATAAACGTCCTCTCCCAATTAGTTTGCGAAGTTATTTCTATAAGGATGTATCAAGTTTACATGGGAATTTATGAAGTGTCAGACATGTGCCCGCCCTTTTCCAGGGTAACAGTAACTTGACGACTTTGAATGCATACTGAGATGAAGAGGCATTTTCTATTATTACTTGTGATTATTGTCGACCTTGGCAGCGATTCCGCACCCTGTGAAGTGGGAAATGGATTAAGGGGTAAAAACAGTAACATTGAAGAGTAAGAAACCGGAAACGTAACTGCGGGAGGACTAGCAACTCCGGAAAATCTTAATTTAAGTTGTTTAATTTGTCTTCAATGCCGGATATGAGATCAGATATCCATTGGTAATAATTACTTCAATCAACATCAATCGTGGAACACTCGAATAAAAGCGGAATAGATTTATTGGCAT
Organism: Hypanus sabinus; assembly: GCF_030144855.1. NCBI lineage: Eukaryota > Metazoa > Chordata > Chondrichthyes > Myliobatiformes > Dasyatidae > Hypanus > Hypanus sabinus. The sequence goes on along the minus strand of NW_026779066.1, from coordinate 97,239 downwards.
CACACTAACATTCCCTAAATCCAGATACTATCCCTGCGGATGAACTGAAAAACAGGTTTTGCATTACTACTACAACTCATTTTAACACAAAGAGATGGTTTGAATTACTAGTACAACTGATTATAACTCAACGGGATGTTTTGCATTACTAGTACAACTCATTATAACTCAAAGAGATGTTTTGCATTACTACAGAAACTCATTATAACTCAAAGAGATGGGTTGCATTACTACTACAACTCATTATAACTCAAAGAGATGATTTTCATTTACTACTACAACTAATTATAACTCAAAGAGATGTGTTGCATTACTACTGCAATTCATTATAACTCAAAGAGATGTTTTGCATTACTACTACAACTCATTATAACTCAGAGATGTTTTGCATTACTACTACAACTCATTACAACTCAAAGAGATGTTTTGCATGACTACTACAATTCATTATAACTCATAGAGATGATTTACATTTACTACTAGAACTCATTATAACTGAAAGAAATGTTTTGCATTACTACTACAACATTATAACTCAAATAGATGATTTACATTTACTACTAGAACTCATTATAACTGAAAGAAATGTTTTGCATTACTACTACAACATTATAACTCAAAGAGATGATTTACATTTACTACTAGAACTCATTATAACTGAAAGAAATGTTTTGCATTACTACTACAACTCATTATAACACAAAGAGATGTTTTGCATTACTACTACAACTCATTATCTCAACGAGATGTTTTGCATTACTAGTACAACTCATTATCTCAAACAGATGATTTGCATTACTACTGCAACTCATTATAACTCAACGAGATGTTTTGCATTAATACTACAACTCATTATAACTCAAAGAGATGTTTTGCATGACCACTAATTGATCTTCCGCTCATTGATCATTGTTCGAATTTTTGGAATTCAATAGTTGAGCAGGAGACCATAATAGATAGTTGCATTTGATCGATACAGACTTCTAAACAGCTGCGCTCTGACATGGTTTGGTCCACACCGGAAATATCTTTATTTGGCCAGCTGCTGTAATTCTGAATTACAAAACGGCAGAATATCTGTGCAAAAGCCGAAAGACTTTTTCACGTCTATCTGGTGGCATGGCAAGAGAATGAAGACCAGAGTGGATGTCGCCCAACAGAGAAGGAAATCGGCCGGCAAGGTGAAGAGCGGAATGACGGATTGTCTCAGGGTTGCCATCTCCGGATCTCGCTGTTTCCCGAAATTTCTCTGTCTCTTGATTCCCCCTGCGGACTCTGCTCGCCGGTTAAATCTCTCTGACAGTCAGAACAATGATGGTCAACATGAGGAAGAAAAGAATGCCTGTTATCCACATCCTCCTGTCTTCTCACCGAAGCCTTTTACGCCCTGATTGTTTTCGAAACTCTCAATGACCGCGCTAAATGTACAAATGACATGATCTGCACAACCGTCTGCGGCGAGGAATTCCAACATTTACCACCCACTTGGAAGAGCAAAATGTTCCCCATCCGTCAATTCTGAAGCTGTGCCCTCTGATGTTAGTCTCACCCCAATCTGCACATCCTCTTTCTCCAGACCTTTCAATGGTAAATGAACACCAATGCAATCTCCCCTTATTCTTCTAATCTCAGAGATACAGGCCCAGAACCATCAATTCGTCTAATTGTTTACATCCCAGCTGCTTGGAACACATGGCAAGGCAAGCAATGACAGAGTTCGAAACATTTACAGTACAGCAACGCTGCAAAAATAGTCACACATTTTGAAATGTACAAAACAAGAAGACAGCCTGTCTTGTGTGGGGCCGGCAGAACAACGGTTCACACTCAATGTAGGAATTAGGATATAGATTTTTTTGAACTGGTAGAATGCGAAAAAAACGTTAAGTCTAAAATTGTATCCAATTTCTCATGTCCGACAATATTACTGTAAAGGGTCCGTGCTGTAAAACATCTGTAGCAATGGAAAACTGCAATTTCTTGATGAAAATACCTTCAGACCAGTAGGAAAGTTGTACTGATGTGTTGTAAAGTAATAGTGAAGCCTGCCGAAGCAATATTATAATCTCATTCACATTGCGGGCGTCGAATTGTACACAATCTAGAAAGCGTTAACCAGACAGAACACGTGCAATAAATCTCCCAGCAACATGTTCGTACAGTAGGCAAACTGAAACATTAAATGAAGGGAGACAGAACTGAACAAGAGAAAAAGAGAATGGATGCCAGGGTCCGCAGACACGGTTCGATCATTGCAAGGATTCATGTACTGCACATTTCAAAAACGGATCTGAAGTACATAGGTTGAAAATCCGTTTTCAGTATGATATAATATGCAAGGTAAATGACATTTCACAGAAAACAAATTAGTCTATTACAAGTAGATTCTTTCAAAGACAGATCGCCAATGCAGACTCGCTAGGAACAAATCTTATATTAATTGAAAACAACAAAGTTTTCTGGAAGTTGTATTTGTTAATATGCTTGTAGACCAAATTTGACCATTTCATCTGAGCAGTACAGACGTCTAAAATTTTTGGATTCTAAATTCGCGGGGGAGAGAAGAACAACTTTTAGCTGCTCTCTGAACCTTTGTCTGGGTTACCGTAAAGAAATTTATTTGTGCAATTGCTGAAATTCTGGATCGCAGAACCCTAAAACTCTGCTTGAAAAAAATCGAATAGACATTTCCAGGTCTTTGTAGGGGCATCGCCGTTAAGCCCTCTGCGGACTCTGCTTGCCGCCAAAATTTGTCTAAAAGTCAGTGCACTGAGGGTCAGAATGAGGAAGAAAGGAAATAACGGATGCAACAGCCGGTCTACACAATAAAACCCCTCAAACGATTCCGCAAAAAGGATTAACGATACCAGGCAGTCGCAGCAACTGGTAGCAATAAGGTAAAAGTAAAATGTACTGATTGGACGGTATCCCTGGTTTATTAACAATGAACTGTCGACATCCATTCGGTGTTTATTGTTTTAATTCTTAACAGTGTGGTATATTGAAGCATTGACAATTGAAATTTACTCAAGCTCTAGAATGTTCCAAAGAAAAGGTTGTGGTACGTTTATTATATATCGGGAGCTTACGACGATGTGCATATCTTACCGAACACACCGCCTTCTCCACTTTCTGCAGTTATCACTTTCCACATCACTCCCCTGTCCACTATTCCTCCCTACTGATCTCCTTCCTGCCACTTATCCCTGCAAGCGTTACAAGTGCCACACCTGCATCTGCACGTCCTTCTTTACGAACGACCATTCCCGAAAAGTTGTTCTTCCAGGTCAGACGGTTATATCCGGTTCTCACGGTGTGATTGCCTCCACATTCATGAGATCCAACGTAGAGTGCGTAAAGCCATCGTTTCGCAGTCACCCTCTACATTCCTTGTATTTGTATTAGCAAATGAATGTGTAGCATCCCGGGGCGAATACGCAAAGTGTGTGCGGCACAGGTGGCTGGTGTGCTCATGGACATATTTAATCTTTCCCTTTCCCGGTGTGTAGATTCCTTCATCTTCAAAACAGCCACCATTATCTATCTACCAAGAAAACTAAGGTAGTATGTTTGAACGATTGGCGTCCTGTGGCAGTCGCCTCAATCATATGCTAATCCTTTGGGTGGCTGGACAAGGACTACGTCTGCAGCATGCTACCACCTACACTGGACACCCTACAATTCGTGTACCGACACAACGGGTGGACAGAATGTGCCATAGCTACAGAACTCTACTCACCGAGAGAAGAGGGATGCATACTTTAGAATGTTGGCATTCGGCCGCATTTCAGCATTCAACATATATTTCCCTCTGGGCACGACCAGAAATTCAGAGATCTCAGCCTGCACTCTGCCTTGTGCAGCTGCAATTTGGACGTCCTTTTTGAACGCCGGCCGGTGAAAAGGATTTGCTCACACCTCTGCCCATATAACGCACGCTACAGGAACACACCAACCCCGAATCAGGATGCGTCGAGAGCCTCGTTCTCTACTCCCTATATAGACACGACCGTGTTGCCACCAACAGCTCCAATCTGCTGATCAAATTTGCAGATGGCACGACATTGCTAGGCTGCAGAGGAGAAGTCAACAGCCTGACACAGTGGTGCCAAGAAAACAACATTTCCCTCAAAGTTGAAAATACGAAGGAGCTGATCATAGAATACAGGAGGAATGGAAACAGGTCAGCAACTATTGACATCAATGGGACTGTAGTAGAGAGGATGTGTAGTTTCAAGCTCCTCGGTTTACACATCACTGAGGATCTCATCTGGACTCTACATACCGGCTGGGTTGTGAAAAAAGGACAACAACGCTTCTTCACATCAGACCGCTGAGGCGCTTTGGCATGAGTCCCCGAATCCTCAGTATGTTCAACAGGGTAACCATCGAAAGAGTTCTTACTGGCTGTGTTACCGCCTGGTACGTGAAGTCATGGATGGGCTGTCTCCGGAGTCTCGGTGGGTGCATGTTAGGAATAAGAAAGCGCCAATATCTCTACTGGGAGTTTTTTTTTATGTAACATCCAACAGCAACAGGGACATCGAGGAGCAGATAGGGGGACAGATTCTGCAAAGGTGTAATAATAACAGCGTTGATATGGTGGGAATTTTTAATTTTCTAAATATTGGGAAATGAACCTGGTCCGGTGTCAGGACTCGCCGTGGGAATGCATTTTAGAGATAGTGATCACAATTCTATCTCCTTTACCATCGCATTGGAGAGGGATGGAAACGGACAAGTTCGGGAAAAGTTTAATTGGAGTAAGAGGAAATATGAAACTATCAGACAGAAACTTGGAAGCATAAATTGAAAACAGATGTTCTGAGGTTAAGGTACGGAAGGAATGTGGCAAATGTTCAGGGGATAATTCAGTGGGTTTCTGCGTAGGTACGTTCCAATGAGACATGGAAAGGCTGGTAGGGTACAGGAACCGTGGTGAACAAGGGCTGTTGTAAATCTAGACAAGAAGAAGAGAAGAGCTTACAAAAGGTTCATAAACTAAATAATGATTGAAATGTAGAGGATTATAAGGGAACAGGAAGGAGTTTAAGAATGAAATTAGGAGAGCCAGAATGGGCCATCAAAAGGCCTTGGCGGACAGGATTCAGGATAACCGCAAAGCATTCTATAAGTATGCGAAGAGCAAAAGGCTAAGACGTAAGTGAGTAAGACCAAACGAGTGTGACAGTGGGAAGTGTGTAGGGAACCGGAGGAGTTATCAGAGGTAGTTTATGAATACTTTTCTTTAGTATTCACTGCGGAAAAGAGTCTTGCTGATTGAAGGCATGACTTGCAGTGGATTGAAAAGCTTGAGCATATAGATATTAAGGAATACGTTTAGCTGGATCTTTTGGAAAGCATCAAGTTGGATAGGTCACCGCGACAGGGCAGGATATATCACAGGCTAATGTGGAAAGCGAGCGAGGAGATGGCTGAGCGTCTGGCATTATCAGTGAGGACGGGAGAGGTTCCGAAGCATTGGAGGGTTGTGGATGTTGTTCCCATGATCAAGAGAGGGAGTTGTGATAGTCCAGGAAATTATTGATCAGTAGGTCTTACTTCATTGGTTGGTAAGTTGATGGAGAAAATACCGAGAGGCATAATATTATTAAGAATAGTCAGCATGCCTTTGACGAAGTCAAGTCACGCCTTACGAGCCTGATTGGATTTTTTGACGATGTGACTAAACACATTGTTGAAGCTAGAGCTGTAGATGTAGTGTATATGGATTTTAGCAAAATAAGGAGGCATGGGATCCAAGGGGATATTACTTTGTGGATTCAAAATTGGCTTGCCCACAGAAGGTAAAGAGTGGTTGTAGGCGGGTCATATTCTGCATGCAGCTCGGGGACCAGTGCTGTGCCTCAGTGATCTGTGCAGGGACGCCTTCTCTTCGGGATTTTAATAAATGACCTGTATGAGGAAGTGGAGGGATGAGTTAGTAAATTTGCTGATAACACAAAGTGGGGGGGGGGTGTTCTGGAGGGTTGTCACAGCTTGACATCGACAGGTTGCAATTCTGGGCTGAGAAGTGGCAGACAGGGTTCAACAGGGTCAGGTGCTTCAGTTTGTAAGGCCTGATATGAAGGCAGAATATGGCATTAATAGTAACACTCTTGGCAGTGTGGAGGATTGAAGGATCTTGGGGTCCGAATCGATAGGACACTCAAAGCTGCCAAGCAGGTTGACTCTGTGGTTAAGAAGGCATATGGTGCATTGGCGTTGATCAATCGTGGGATTGAGTTTAAGAGCCGAGAGTTAATGTTATCGCTGTATAGGACCCTGGTCAGAACCAACTTGGCGTACTGAGCTCTATACTGATCACCTCACGGCAGGAAGGACGGAGAAACAATCATCAGGGTGCAGAGGTGATTTTCAAAGATGTTGCATGAACTGGGCCTTCTTTCCTTGGAGCGACGTAGGGTGAAAGGTTACCTGATAGAGGTGCAAAAGATGATGGGAGGCATTGATCGTGTAGATAGTCAGAGAATTTCCCCAGGGCTGAAATAGCTAGCATGAGAGGACATAGTTTTAAGGTGCTTGGTAGAATAGAGGAGATGTGAGGGGTATGTTTTTTACGCAAGGAGTGCTGAGTGCGTCGAATGGGCTGCCGGTTGTGGTGTTGGAGGCAGGAACGATAGGGTCTTTTAAGAGACTCCTAGATGGGTACATGGAGCTTAGAATAATTGACAGCTATTGGTAAAGCCTAAGTAGTTCTCAGGTAGGAAAATATTCGGCACGAATTTGTGGGTCGAAGGGCCTATATTACGCCGTAGATGTTCTATGTTTTTTCATTACTACCCTCAATCGCAGCGATTAGTGCCGACAGTCCAGCGCATCTGTGGATGCGACCCTTCCTCTCTGCAGGACATCTACAGCAGGAGGTGTGTAATAACGGGTCCGGAAGATTAACAGGGACTCCAGCCACGCCAGCAACAGACTGTTTCATGTGCTTCCGTCTGGCAAGCAATGCCGCAGCATGAAGGCCAGGACCAAAAGGCTCTGTGAAAGCTTCTTTAAGCAGGCCATCAGATTTATCAACGCATATTGATGTGATTGCATACCTGACTGTGTATTGCCTGTGACTGTACGTGACTACACAAGGCATCTCTGTCCAAAATGTATACAGTGTATATTGAGGTTATGTCTCCTAGTTCTGGTTTCATCTACGAGTGGAGACAACTTTGCTGCCTCTATCTTCTCCATCCCTTTCATAGTTTCATATGTTTCTATGCCGTGTAACTTAAGGCCACGGCCTTAAAACGATCTGAGAAAAGAAAGAAAAAGAGATAGTAAAGATAGAAATAGAGCTGAATCAGAAGATGCCAGCAAACGCGTCTCCGTCAGGCGCCATCATTTAAGCTCCTCCCTCCGATTATAAGGGAGTTGACACACTAGAGGAATATAACTTCACTCCATCAGTAAGGCAGTAAACACCATAGTTCCGGTTGAGGGGGGGGGGGCGCGTGTGGCCAAGGTACCTGTACTGTGTACGAATCTGTTATTTTAACGATGGTGATGGGGATTATTAAACCTCATAACATACAACAAATTGTTCACTTAATCTCTATCCTATATTTGGTCAATGATTGGAGGTGAGAAAACATTTAAGTCGTTGGAGATTTGGTGACGTCGTGACGGCATATTTTAGATATGTTGCATAATAATTTGCGGACGATACATAACTTCCAGCGTCTATTTGCTTTAGACTCGAAAGGATTTCTTAAAAGTTGTATGATTCTAATTATAGACTATTTGTTAACTGTTCAACACAAGGGTTCTGCGATAGTTTAACGTGGGAACGCACTGAGAATGTAAAATTTTGAACAAGATCTGGATATTTCTGAGTTCAGTTGAAAGAGATACAGAGATAATGCGTGACTGAATGAACTGAAGGCAATCGTGTGATTGTTAAAATTGTATTGAAAAGATGTTTGCATTAATCTTTTCTTAAAAAGAGGATCTCGCTGTCTGCAAATGTCTGCTTAATAGATTGAAATAAACAAGCAGGAACACTCAATCAGAGACTGCTTCCTTTTCCGAAATTGCATAAAGTCTCAGTGTGCGGGATCCGCAATCACCCACACCTGGTTTCCCTTTGTACTTTGCATTATTTGGTAAGTATTTTCGCTCTAGGGTTTAACTGGTTATTCTGTATACCACAGTTGCAAGCGACAGGTTTGAAAGAAGAAACGTTGGAGCTAAGATTATCGTTTTACAATACCTGCGCGTTTCGATTGCGTTCTTGTGTTTGTTTGCTGTGGTATTGATTTCAGAGGGAGACACGGATTTCACACTGACCATCTAAAATCCACGTTAGATAGATCGAGATATAACTGTATCTATTCCCGGTAAGATTATGTTGTTCGAAGGTACATTGACATAAAACAAATTCTTGTTTACTTGAATTGGAAATCTGAAGTTCGCTTTCTGGGAGCAGGTTCATTTGGAAAGCAACAAAGGATGCTGCTGAATATTTTGAAATGCTGATCATGAGTTGCAGGGTGGCATTGGAAAAATAAGCTATTTGGATGTAACCGTACCATTTGCCTAAAATAAGTAAACATGATTTCAGTTTCGATACTGTGCAGTTTTAGTCTGAATTTCGTAGTTTGCTTTCAAAATCAGCCCTAACACAGTAAACTATCAAGTCTTGCAGAACGGTCAAACTAAAGCCTATTACTCAGAACACTATTCGACCAGATTCTATCTGGTGTATTAATGCAGTGTAAAGTGTACTAATGATTATACTTTCCTAGTAGAACATCACTAGCCATTGTCTTCCAGGCAGAATACACTGCGTCATCGGCTTTCCTTGCTTAGCTAGTTCTCAATCTATGCAGCCAGGTTTCACTCGATCCCAGTCCACCTGACTTTCTGTATGTGTGCACCATAGGGAACCCAGTCTAATAGCTTACACAATTTTTATACCCCATATCGATTCGTCTGCTGCATTTGCCTGTTTTTAACTTGTTCATGGAGTTTATTCTGGCTCATAAGGAGCACAAAACCATGCTGACTATCACCAACCAGAATACATTTCTCCGTAAATTTTGTCTCTAACAAGCCGTTCTAATAGCTTGGGCGCTTCTAACCGAATACTCACCGGCCTGTAATTCACAACACTCTCCCTATTAGATTTCTTGAACAAAGAAATAACATTTGCCAATCTACAGCAATTTCTCCGCTCGTTTCACTAATTACCTGGATTGCATACTTTCCTAGTAGAACATCACTAGCCATTGTCCTCCAGGCAGAATACACTGCGTCCACTGCGTCATCGGCTTTCCTTGCTTAGCTAGTTCTCAATCTATGCAGCCAGGTTTCACTCGATCCATCTGCACGTCTGAGTACACCTGCTTTAGTTCGCTTTATCCACATTCATCTAGATCTCACTCACTGGTGAATACCGAAGCAAAGTATCATAAAAGACTTTCACTGCCTCCTTGCACTCCAGAGACATGTTTCCTCTTTTATATCTTATCTCTCCCACTGTCTCTGCCGTCATCATCCTGTATTTCACCTACGTTAATGCGGGTCACTTATACCTTCACATGTCCCATCTTAATCCTTCTAAGACCGTTTTTAAATCCCCCCCCCGGCTCCATTGTTACTTTCCACAGCCTTGCATGATCCTTTCTCCCAAACCATTGGGTATATTTATTTCCTCATCTTGAAGAGCTGTTAAATATCGCTCATCAACCAGGTTTACGTTACGAGTCATCCGATCCCCGCCTCAATGAAACATGCCAGTGCTGAACCCCAGTCAAGGACTCCATTAAAAATTTCCATATTTCCCTTGTGCATTTGAAGGAACAAATCGCTTCTCTTATTCGGCTTCCACGTGCCTACCGAATAGTATCAATAAAGTGCATTCCATGTTGTCTGCTGCGATCCCAGTGTAAGGTTTGTCGAATAGCTGTGCTCTATCGTTCTGAAATGTTGAGACACTGAGTGATCAGATACCTGAACCATTTCACTTTCTAGTGTTAGCACTGGACGGACTGTTCACTAGTCCGTCTGCGCAATACACGTGCCAGGTCTCCTTCCTGCACACAACTGAGAAAGTCTGTCACATCTAAACATTTTAACCAGAGGAATTGCTGATGAAAATCAGTGAAGTTTAAGTGGCCTGTGACAACAGTCTTGTTAATAGTGTAAAATCCATGTGCAAAATCTATATCCTGATCTGTCACTCTCACTGTGTGTTGTTTTCGTTCTGTGTGATGGCAGTTCTGTACAGAATACTCTCAAATGGGTATTCGTTCCCTTCTTACTTGTCAGTTCTACTCACAGTCTATAGACGTAGAATCCCTGCACAGTTTCCCCCACTTTCCTCAGCTGTGGTACTATCACAATTTCCCTGTATTGAAAAGTCCTTCCCCTTACTCCCTTTTCCCACAATATGAGCATTTTGTAACATCTAAACCCCGAGATGTCCGGAGGTCATTCTTCCCCTTGAGATTGAATTAACTTTATTTCCTCCACATACATGAGGAATAAAATTCTTTAGGTTACGTCTCCGTCCAAATGTACAATGTGCATCCTAGAAATTTATAATAAATTATGATAAATAGAACAGTTAATGTAACATAGAAAAACAATTAAATCGGCTCTAGTTAATCATGTTGATGGCATGGTGGATGAAGCTGTCCCAGAGCCTGTTGATCCTGGCTTTTATGCTGCGGTAACGTTTCCCACATTATAGTCAAATCGCTGCGATAGTTTGGAATTTATTGATTTCAGGATGCCCAGGCAGCTGATTGCTTGGATTTATGACATATTTGAAAAGCCAACTGATTTTTAAAACTGTTTTATTCAAAAACTCCGCTGAATTACAATTGGAGTGGGCGTTATCTACACAGATGGCCATTTAACGTGAAAACATACTTCATTCCATTCTTCAGCTTTTCTCTGAATTTCCTCTGTGTTAGTGTATAGATACAAGTATTGGTGCACATACTCACAATTTGCAACATTGACCCGAATTGTTGTAGTATATATGCCGGGGAACTGAAATATCTGTTCTGGTAAAAGAAATTTTCCACTTGCCATTTCAGGGAATGAGCTACATAGGGCATCCAAAACAATATGAAATTAGCTGATATTGCGAACAATAAAATCATCGATTTTCTGCGGTTTACCACCTCGGTATCTTTCTTTTTTTCACTGCTGTTCCGAAGCCCTCTACGGATTCTATTTGCCGCAATTATATGTCTTACTGTTAACCCATTGAACACCAAAATTAAGCCGATTGGTAGCAACGGTGTTAAAATGCTATCCAGTAATTCCATTCCTTTCCATACGGGTAAAGTAGCGTATTCATCTGTGTGGACGCAACGCCACGGCACGTTGTCAATCATGACATAAGGTTCAAGAGCAAAATAAAACGGGGCACTTCTCCCGAAACTCACTATAACCACGGTCACCATAACCACCGTTGCTGTTTTCTCAGTGCAGTATCGTTCCCCGAGCTTTCGACAACATATTGCGATAAAACGATCAAAGGTAAAACTAACTGTAAACCAAACCGAACAGTCCCTCGTCACAATATGAAATACAAGTGTCAGAGCGCATACAGGAGTGATAAGCAGGGATCTGGAATACATGTAGATATAGTTGGTCTGTTCCACTAAAGCAACAACTATAATTGCCATCATATCTGCTGCTGCCAATCCAACCAGGTAACGGGTGATGCATTTGGAGAGTCCGCATTTTCCCCGAGATAGGATCAAAATGGCTGTTGAATTAACTACAAGAAATTTGGAGAGAAAAAAACAATCAACACATGTATCGTTGGACGCAAATGTCTGAATGAACACCGTTTTTACATAGCGATGCAGAACATTATTTTTTTATTTGGAAGAGAAAAGCAGAAATTCAATTTGTGCAGACTCCATCCGTGCTCTCCGGTTGGACAACAATGGACAGAATTAACAGTGGGTTGGCGACTTACCGACAGTTTAGAGCCGGGCATCTGATTTCCACGACTCATCACCGGTGAAGTTCGATCTCTCCATAAACAACACCATTTCCATTATTTGAGATGAAATTGCTGAAGGGATTATTTGTAATGAAATCATGAAATTTCATGCATTTGTTATAATTTAGTGGTTTATGGAAGAACAGACCTGAGTGTCGACATTCGACTGGCCGGTCAGTTGAAATAGCTTCCGATCTGGAAAAGCAACCACTGTCGGTTCAGAAAGCCGAGCAAGTGAAACTATAGAACGATGGCAATATTGGCACCAACGTAATTGACAAAATAAATAAAATATCACCACGTAGAAACAGTAGGGAAGCTGAATAACAAAACTATCAGATGCTTGAATCCTCAATTCTGCAAACAAATTTCAGACGAAAGTAGTATCTGTGGTCAGTAAAAGTACAAACAGTGCAGCGGAACAAAAACAAGGGGACGATGGCACCATACATATAGTGATCCGCTTCAGTACCTTACCAGGGATACCGATCGCTACAATTATAGGATAGAAAATGCCCGCGATGTAATAAATCGCTGGATATCCCATAATCCGTCAGAGGCAGCGTTCAGTTGTATGTGTCGATCGAACTGCTCATATGGACTGGTGATCGGTTTTACAGAGTTATATACAATTCAGAGTAATTCCACTGAGGCAGTTAGTGTGATTATCACATCAGTCGCAAGAGGGACAACCAGCTACACAAACACGGACATTAAAGTGTTTTCTCACTCTGTCAATGTGCCGTGAATTCGGCTCCCCGAGTGATGTTACAAGTTATTAACTTTTAAGCAAAAGATAAAATGAACGTTGTCAATGTGCTTTCTAAGAAACCTGACGACCTGCTGAAATGGGACATTTTCTGACCAGTGTTGTCTCTAACATGGACAATCATCCTGAACAAACAACATGAACAATGAACTTCAAACAGATTTATTTTGTCCCATTCAGCAGAGCACATTCGCTTCTGACATTGAGGGCGGGACATTAGACATTAGCTCGGCAGGTAAAATGGGGCACAATTTATTGAGGATGAAGATAGGATCAGACTTTCGGTCGCTTGCTCCAGTCATTTTGAGTTATTTGATTGATGTAAGTCACAGCATCACCTGATGACATGTATCACAATAAAACACGTTTTTTGTATGCTCTTCCGAGTATATAAACGCGATTTAGATGATTATCGCAGGGACCTTTGATAATAAAAGATTACGCGCCCACACGAATTTAGCTGCGGCTTGTGGACGGTTTGGTAAACGTTCTTATCTAGATTAACAGAGACTGGATGATTGATTCCGTGACTCTGACAAGTCTACTGCAGGGATTGGTGTTCGGCCCGTTGTTATTTATCATGAATGTTAATGATTTAGATGTCGATGTTAGAAAACTGAAACAGAAGAATTGCGGACGTCTACTAGGCCGGGGGCATTGTTCCAGCCAGGAACTATATCCAAGCTAGTAGCTTGTTGTTGACCGGCGAGGAAGTGGGCTGAAAATGGCAGATGACATTTAATACAGGCAACTGTGAGATGGTCAGCGTTCCGAAGAAATATACAATAGCTTAAAACGTACATATTTTCTAGAATTTCGTGTGCAGTATTTAAGAAGAGTCCTCGGAATACAGATCGATATTTCCAGGAAAGCGGCATCACAGGCAGATCGGGTCGAATTGAGCTCAAATCACATTGGACCTCGCAGCCAGATCACGGAGAACAGGAGTTGAGACTTTATTTTGAAGCTGCGCAACACATTGGTGAGGCCGTAGATAGAACATCTTGAGCTACTCCGACCACCTACCAACAGTTTTGAAATGTCAATAAGCTTCAAAGTATGCAGAGATAATTTGAAAGAAAGATTTCGGAGACTGATTACAAGAGCAACAGATCAAATAGATTATGAATTTATTCCTATGAGAGCAGTAAAATTAATGGATATTTTGCAGAAGAATACAAACATGTGGGGGTTACAGACAAGGTGAATTCCCGGAGATTTTCCCCGTCTGAGGGATTCTGGATAAAGACTGATGTGTTTATGATGAAAAGTAAAACATGAAAAAGGTGAAGCCTATTCACTCAGATGTCGTGCGAGTATACAAGGAAAATCAGAGGGGTGTTATCTGGATGGGAGTATTAGCCTATTTCTCTGCAGTGGTAATTTATGACTCCATCACTCTCTCTGTCCCATTTCTCCGTTCAGCGTCTTCTCCTTTTCCAATTCGTAACCAATCTGTTTGTGCAGAATAGAGGGTGTGTTCAACTTCACCTTTCAATCTAATTTCCTTATGCTTCTGTACTACAAACTGTTCTGTGCCTATTGTGGAACCTGTACCGATTAACGGCCCTCTGATTATTGGAAAAAGATGTCTCGGCACTCTACATCCAGTGTGGAACTTATACCAATCAGCAGACCTCAGTTGCCTGGTGAAAGTCTCACGTCTGTATCTTTCGTGAAACTGATATCGATGTGCGGCCCATGGGTCACTGGAAGATGAGTTAACTCTTCGTATCTATCGTGGAACTGGTATCGATACGTGGTCCTAAACTTGTTTGAGTGTACCTCAGCATTGACAACACATTTTCCCTTCTAACACTCCGAGTACCATTTGTGAGGCTGACTGCGCCACTCTCGCAATTGGATTAATCTTTTCTTGTGAAATATGTTTATCACCAACTCGGAAACGCTGCCCTCTTTTGTGACAACAGTTCACATCAATCCCTATCCCGCCATTTTATTGTTAACACTGTCATGAATCAATGAGTCGGGTTCATTAGTCAATACATCAAAGCTCGCACTGGTTTTGTTTATTCCTGAGATATATGAGTTGTTAACAAGGAATAATTTATTATCTGTTTCCAATTGCTCCGCCGACGGCAATGATTTACTTCTCTTTTGAACGATTGCAGCCTTTCAAGTTGCAAATGGGAAGACGTAGGGAAGAACAGTGACGGACTGAGATAAGTTTCTCGGCAAAACAGGTTTAAGACTCGCCCGGGAAATCTGAGGTGGCGATTTTCTCTGCAATCGTGGTTGTTGTTCCGGACACCGGGTGTCTGACCGAGCAATGCACACCATAACACACTGCAGAGTGAAATATGCTGAAGCGGGTTTCTATTTACCGAAGGCATCCAAACTGCTATAGACTTGCTGAAGATTTATTTTGAAGTATTCCTTAAAGATCTGAAGTATTTTCTTATATTCTTGCTGCGAGGCATGTGTGGAAAGAAAGGATCTTTTAAAAGTCTGATCACAGAGCAGGTATCCACCGTGAATTTGGGCCAGTTTTTTTTCAAGGCAGTTTGAAAGTCAGGATCTGGGATTCAGAGGGCTTCGTTATTACAGACCGGCCACAGATCCACTCCGATAGGAATACTAGGAATTGTTTACATTTTCATTCTCAAAAGCCATCCATTTTAGAAGGTAAATGCGAAGCAATGGTATTCCTCAAGGCGGTGACCGAATCGTCATTGGATCTCGCCGATGTGGAAGCTGCCACAGTGAAAGAACCCAAAATAGCCATCAGATCTGGAAGGACCGATTGTTGTGAACAGTTGTTGTTGAAGCAGGAGCTGTAGATTCAAGTAGGGTGCTTCTAACGCTTGCAGGATAAGTGCCAGGCAGGAAGTGAGAAGTGGATATGGGAGTGATGTGGACCTGCGGAAATAGCAGAAGGGTTTGTGGGCAGGGTAGGGAAAGTGCATCTTCGTAAGATTTCGGTGAAGACGGAGGAAATTATGGAGGACGAGATTCTCGTGGTGTATTAGGCAACAACATGAAGATCCTTCTTATCTCTTTCTAAAAATGTTCCTCAGCAAAATTGCACTGATAGTGTTAGTGCCCGGTAATCACTTACCACCCTGTCATTGGATATTAGAACATAGCTCTCAGGTCTTTATTTAATAATGTCCACTCCGTTGCAGCAAATAAAAGAGCTGATAACCACACAAATTACACATTGTTGAATCAAAACCAGAAACGTTCAATCATTTGTGATATTTATAGTACCGGGCATAGCAGAAGATGACTGCCGTGTCATGGACAGAGTTTCCGTGCAACGTAGCGTCATGGACCTGATGTACATGATATACAGCTCTGTGGGCTTTAATTTACAGTCAATGTACCAAACAGTGACCGAAACTACAGTGGAAAAGAAAACTAATAAACCTCGCATTTGTTGCTATATTCCTTCTGATGTCAGGATTGACTGGGTCGTTAAGGAGGAATATTCATTCATTTTTTATGATCACAACGGGCATGTTCATATTTCTAGGCATTGGCACATTTTTTTTATTTTGACATGTTTAAAAGAAATTCGGTGCTATTTATTTGCAAGATCTGTTATACTCTTATTTAGCCACTCCGCACGAAAATCAATCCAGGTTTCTTCACTAGGTTCGCAGAAAAAGTACATCAAAGAAGCAAATATGTACAGCTTGTGTCCAGTTTCCACCATCTGAACCTACTGAACATAAGCTGTACATACAGCTATACACTCAGGATAAGCTGCCGAGGTTTCGTCACTTACAGCTTTACACAACCTATATGTTTTTTTGTCATGATGTTGCATGCCAGGAATAATACACTGAATATATTTTAAAATACCTTGTGTACATGTAAACATATATTAAGATACTTAACAATTTAAAAATATATAGTGAATGCTGCGAATAAATGTGTATATTTCTGTTGCTTCAAACAAGCTGAGTAAAAACAACAAGGGAGAATTATTGCACATCACTAATCAGAATAATTACAGTCAAGATGAGTTGCATTTAACCCGTTCTAGAACCGTAGAAAGGTACAGCACTAAAAGAGTCCTTTCGGCCCTTCTTTGCTGTGCGGAACCATTTTCTGACTAGTCCCACTGACCAGAACCCGGGCCATATCCCTCCAAACCCCTCTCATCCACATACCTGTCCAAGGTTTGCTTAAATATCAAAAGTGAGCCCGCATTCACCACTTCATCTGGCAGCTCATTCCGCACTCCCACCACTCTCTGCGTGAAGATGCCCCCCACTAATGTTCCCTTTAAACATTTCCCCCTTCACATTTAACCCATGACCTCTGTTTTTTTTTTCTCCCCTGGCCTCAGTGGAAAAAGCCTTCTTGCATTCACTCTATCTATACCTATCATAATTTTATACACCTCTATCAAATCACCCCTCATTCCCCTACGCTCCAGGGAATACAGTCCTAACCTATTCAACTATTCTCTGTAACTCAGATTCTCAAGTCCCGGTAACATCCTTGTAAACCTTCTCTGCGCTCGTTCAACTTTATTAATATCCTTCCTGTAATGAGGTGACCAAAACAGCACACAATATTCCAAGTTCGGTCTCACCAATGTATCATACAACCTCACCATTACATTCCAAATCTTATACTCAATACTTTGCTTTATAAAGGCCAATGTATCTAAAGCTCTCTTTACGACCCTATCCCCCTGTGACGCCAGTTTTAGGAATTATGTATCTGTACTCCGAAATTCCTCAGTATTCTACTGAGATTCTAGATTCTAGATTCGACTGTACTCCTTAGTGTCCTGCCATTTACCTTGTATGTTCTACCTTGGTTTGACGTTCCGAAGTGCAATACGTCACACTTGTCCGCATTAAACTGCATCTGCCATTTTTCAGCCCATTCCTCCAACTGGTTCAAATTCCTCTACAAGCTTTGAAACCCTTTCTCACAGTCCACTACAATTTTGTATCATCAGCAAATCTGCTAATCCAATTTGCCACATTATCATCCAGATCATTGATATAGATGTCAAATAACAGTGGACTAAGCACTGATCCCTGTGGCACACCACTAGTTACACGCCTCCACTCATAGAAGCAATCCTTCACCATGACTCTCTGGCTTCTTCCTCTGAAGCAATGTTTAATCCAATTTACTACATCTCCATGTATCTGAATCTTCCTAACTAATCTACCATGCGGGAGTATGGTGCAGCACTTGCGCAATTACGGATTGTTTACAAAAAAAAAACATTTAAAACATTTTGAAATAATTTGAAAATAACGCTCGAATGAGAGAACAATGAAAGGAACGGAATGAAGTCGGACTCTGTAGATGCGCAGTAATCTGAAACACAGCCGAATGAATGTTCGCAAACTCTGTATCTACATTCACCGTCACCTGTGTGAACTGCTGGAGAGACAATACCTGGATTAGATTGGCCGACAGCAGAGACATTGACTGCAATGCTGAAACTTCAGAACGATAACAGACCTGGTTTAACTTTCACAGAGACACATCCACTCTCTTAGCAGAATGGTCCACACTTTACTAACAGGTCACTGACCACGCTGATGGTATAACTGCTTCATCACCTGCAAGCTTCCGTAGATCCAGTCCAGTGAAGGGTGGACCATTTTGAGGGTTTTACTCGGGCGCCGACTGGTGACTGGGATGGGAGAGTGAAGCCGTGCTGGAGCGTGTTGACGGAATAGTCATTCATCGGTGGGTCTGATGAGGGGTGAGATCGAGGAGAGGTAATGCCCGCAAGGAGGTGGATCGCGCTGCGCGTTGTCAGAGAGGAGACTGGGTGCTGTATTTTCATTTACCGAAGGCGATAGTCAAGGCGTGGTAATCGTGTGAGAGTGGGCTGAGGTGGATGGCCTCATTCGTCTCCAAGTGCTTACCAGATGAAGTTAACTGTGGAGGGACGAATAGACAAGGGAGTCACGCAGGGGAGGTCCGTATGTAAGGCGAAACGTAGGGAGGGAGAGAGGAAAAGATGTGCTTGGCTATGGAAGACGGAGGAACTGAGAGAAGGGGATGGTGCTCTACCCTGGTACGTTTAGTATACCTCGTTCGACTGCTAATTGTAAAAATGCCATCCCCCGCTCTCAATTCTTCCGACACCGCCGCATTTGCTCTCAGGCATTTGCTTTTAATTCTATGGTCATCCATTTTAATTCCTGTTTCCATTCCCACTGCGGTATATCCATCCATAGCCTCGTCTACTGTCGTGATGAGGTCCCACATAGGATAGAGGAATAGCACCTTAAATTACGTGTGGTTTGCCTCCAAGCTGACGCAATGAACATTGATTTTTTCCATATTTCCAGTAAAACCCTTCAGCATCCCATTTACTTCTCACACCAGTTTCCCTCTCTCACCTTACCAACTTGACTGTCCATCGCCTCCATCTGGTGCTCCTCCTCTTTGTTTTGCTTCCTTCTCTTTGACTAATCAAATTCCCAGCTGTTTCCTGCATCCCTCCCACTTCTGCTGGCTACAGCGTGGATACTCAGCGAAGCGGTCTTCTTTAATAGTTATTTAGAAATGATCCATTGTGCATCCTTACTTAAATAATTGAATTTGTCAATGATAGTAATGCCTTCCATTTGATTACTGATTTCTGCAGCATCCGACTCTCAATGACTTCTACCTCGGGGGTTTCTCCAAATTTCCATTATTCCTGTCTTCGCCTGTTTTCACTCACGCCGGTTGTTCAATTTTGCGCAAGTACCCTGATACAAGACATTATTGTGTTGCTGCTATGGCTCAGAATGCACACCACACATCTACATGATGGAAGAAGGGTTCCTCCATAAGACCACAAGATATAGGAGCAGAAGTAGGCCACTCGGCCCACCGAGTCTGCTCCGCCATTCAAGCTTAGTCTGATCCAATTCTTCAGTCATCCCCACTGCACTCTTTTTCACTCCTTCCACAGATCTTCCACCCTCTGAATGAAGTAATTTGTCCGCATCTCAATTCAAAATGTACGCCCTTCAATACTACATGGGAAATAACTTTGCCATATCTAATCTGTTCAGGCCATTTTTCATTCGGAATGTTTCGATGAGATCGCCCCTCATTCTCTTGATCTCCAGGAAATACAGCCCAAGAGCTACCAGACTATCTCCACACTGTAAACCTTTCAGTCCTAGAATAATGCTTGTGAATCTTCTCTGAACCCTCTGCATGGTCAGTCGATTCTTTCTAACATCAAAACTGCACACAATACTCCACGTGCGGTCTCACGGGTGTCTGAAACAGCCTCAATATCACAGCTCTTTTTTTATATTCTATACCTCTGCAAATGAAAGTCAACATTGCATTCACCTTCTTGATAGGACTCAACAACAAGCTGTTGTAAAGAGCCAGCCCTGAAACATTCTACAAATTATCTCTTTTGATGTTTTCCGAAACCACTTTCATGTTAAAATCCTTAACGATTATTATGACATTGCATT
Organism: Hypanus sabinus; assembly: GCF_030144855.1. Lineage (NCBI taxonomy): Eukaryota > Metazoa > Chordata > Chondrichthyes > Myliobatiformes > Dasyatidae > Hypanus > Hypanus sabinus. Next base: position 77,048 of record NW_026779066.1, on the reverse strand, counting down.
TATGACACGTCTTTTCTATCTCCTGCTGTAATTTGTAATCCACATCCCGGCTACTGTCTGGAGGTCTGTATACAGATGTTATTAGGGTCTTTTTACCCTTGCCATTTCTTAAGTCAAACCATAGAGGCTCCACACCTTCAAATCCTATGTTATCAATTTCCAGTAATTTAATATTATTTCTTATACACAGCGCCGCAACACACACCCTCTGCCTACTATCTATCGCTCCGATATACGGTAAATCCTTGGACGTTCAGCTCGAAATGTCAGCCATACTTTAGCCAAGTTTCCGAGATGGCCTCGGCGTCATACTTCCCAATATGTAGCTGAACTTCAAGATGAACGATTTTATTCCTTATGATGCGTTGCATTCAGATACAACTCTGTCAGTGCAGTATTTGCTGTTTTCTGTTTTAACTGCACCACGCCTCTGTTGCCCTGTAACTCTTGCCGCCTGCGTTGATTAGGCTTCGTCTCCTGTCTGCTTTTTCTATAATCTCTGTTGCACGCTATCTTTGATTTATTTCTGTTTTCCCTTCCTCAGCCCAGTCACTCCGGTTCCCATTCTCCTGCAAAATGTGTTTAAATCCTCCCTAAAAGCTCTATTAAATGTGCCTGCTAGGATATTGGAACCTCTTTGGGCTGAGGTGCAACCTAAACTTTTGGTACATGTCATACATCTCCCAGAAGATGCCCCAGTGTGCCAGGAATCTGAAACCCTGCCCCTACACAAGGCTCTCAGCTACACATTAATGAGCCTGACCATGCTGTTATTGCACTTGCTAGCTTTGGCATAGGCACCAATTCTAAGAATACTATCTCAGAGTTTCTGCCTTTTAGCTGATACTTTATATGTTCCACGGAGAAAGGAAAGGAATATATAATTCTATCATTCAGAATTATTTTCTACACCGAAACCGTTCACGCTTCATATTGACATGTTCACATCGCATCGGTCAGCGGGAAGGGGTGGGCAGGAAATCTGAACATGACAGTTTATCAGCCTGGAAGAATTCGGAGTTACATGTGTCATTATAAATAAACAAAATGCTGGCATCTCAGCAGGCCAGGCAGCATCTATGGGAGGAGGTAGTGACGACGTTTCGGGCCGAAACCCTTCATCGGATGCTGTCTGGCCTGCTGAGTTCTGCCAGCATTTTGTGTTTTTATTTATTTCCAGCATCTGCAGATTCACTCCTGATACATGTGTAATTATATTTAGTTCTGCCACGCTGTTAGTCCAGATTTTGAAAACAAAAATGACAATTGAAAAGGGTTAATGGAAAGAATTTCCAAACTTGGAATAAAGATTTAGGCTGCACTGCGACAGCTGGTTGTTTGTGTTCTCGCCATGGTATTGGGGAATTCTGATGAAAGTCGCGTGTGTGTTAGAGTGGCGTAAGGGAGGTACGAATGTGGATCACGAAACTGCAGGTGTTGGGAAACTGAAACTAAATCAAACAACGCTGGTGAGGAAAACGAAGAGACAAATGTATATAATTTCCAGATGAAGGTCAGTGTCTGATACTTAACCGCTTAAGCACATTTACACAATTCCTGTCAGAACTTCAGAATAAAGTTCAACCACGCATTCCATATAATGCGACACACAGCAGTGAAATACTGCACGTAAGTGCTTATTTTTGTTGTAAATCTACAGGAACAGCTGATGTAAGAAATAGGAAAAAAAGTGACAGAGGTAAAACCGTGCATGAAGTAACAAGTGCGAGGAAACTCGGACGGTACCTTCAGATTAAAATCTGAGCCAGATATCTCTAGTCGGCAATTCTCAGGGAAAAAATAAATGCCATTCCGCTGTGTAAACTTGAGTTTACTGCGGCGTAATTCGCACTCCCATTTTTTCAACCTTTATCAATTCATGGTTAAATATGGAATTTCTTTCTTTAACGTCTTGCTTTAAAACTCCTCACTGGTCAGGGAGGCGCAGCCACACTGAGCCCCTCCACACCACTCTCCGCACAGCATACGGCAGTTGTATTTTATTCCAAGACTTCTACGGAGTTCAGATTTCCGGGTTCTTTCGTCTGACCTCAACTTTTCATGAGATTATTAATATATTCATGCATTTACAATATTTCATATAGACCTATACTGCAGTTACCAAACGATTCGGAATAGAGTTCTGCTGTACCGCAGCAAAGAAAAACAAAAGTATTTTACGCGAAGCCAGACGGTTCGATTTAAATAAAACCGTTTTGCTCCTTCCATAGAAATATGTTGGCTACTACTTACATGACTAAATTAATAAATAATATAAATCAAACATAATAATCTATACAAAGTTCCAAAGTTTACGTGCCTGCTTCCTCTAGCACCGGCCATTTAGCGTGAGCAGATATTTCACTCCATTTCTCAGCTCCTGTCTGAATTTTCTCTGTGTCAATGTGTAAATGCACGTGTTGGTGCAGGTACAGAGGAACTGCATCATGATTGCAACTCGCTGCAGTATATACACTGGTGTGTTCAAATATTTGTCACTGTGAGAATAATTCTGCACTTGCCAGTTCATGGAGTGTACAACATAGGGAAACCACAGTGTGATGAAGTTGGCTGACAGGGCAAACAACAGAATCATGGACTTTCGCCGGTTCTTCAACTCTGGATCATTTTCATCCGCGCTGTTGTTCCGGAGACCTCGACGGACTCTATTTGCCAACACAATATGTCTGACTGTTAAAACGTTGAACAATAGAATTAAAGAAATCGGTAGTAACGGTGTGAAAATACTGTCAAATAACTCATAGTTTTTCCAGGCTGGTGACGTTAAATATTCTGACGTGAAGACGCAGCGCCACGGAACGTTGTTTAACACAACCTCTGGCTCCACTATGAAGTAAAACGGGACACACCTCGCGCAGCTCACCACAACAACTGTCGCTGTAACAATAGTTGCGGTTCTCTCCGTGCAGTATCTTTCACGTAGCTTTTGACAACATATTGCAACAAAGCGATCGAAAGTGAAACCGACCGTGAGCCAAACCGAACAGTCCATGATGGCAATACCCAGCAGAAGTATCAGAGCGCAAATCGGAGTAATGAACAAGAAATCAGCGTAGGTATAAATTAAATTCGACTGTTCAAAGATACCAGTAACGATAACCACCAGCAGATCCGCTGTTGCCATTCCCAGCAAGTAACGTGTGATGCATTTTGAGAGTCCACACTTCCCACGAGAAAGGATCACAATCGCCATTATATTAACTGTAAAAAGAAAAAAAAATCTCTAAGCAGAAAGTTGTTCATTAATTATAATTTGCTCTACATTCCGTGGTAAATTCGAAAATGCTTCGAGTTCTGCTTCTCCCATGCTGGGTCACGTCAGTTTGGAATCAGAGAGTGGATGCACAGTCAGTCAGAGCTCCACGCTGCAAAGCGGTGGGTCCGGGTTTCGCTCGTTCGTAAAGCGAAATAAAGGCCTTAATCCCGAAAACCTCTGAACACCCAGCTATGCAATGATAACATATGTCAGGAATCATTGCTATAGGTAAGTAGCCAGTTTGAAAGCACGCACTCAGAAGCCTGCTCTAGAATCGTACCAGGAATGCCAACCGCTCCAAGTACGGGATAGTAAATGCTCACGATGTAGTAAATCGCCGGGTATCCCATTTTCCGTGTGAAGTGTCAGCGATACAGAATTTGCCAAGCAACTCTTTATACTGCGGAATCGTTCAGTGAGCTTTTATGCAGTGAAGATAATGTTTCTGATCTCATTAGTGTGCCCGAGTCGTCAACAACATCAGCTGCAGGTCTGTGAACAAAAGCCCTCGTTCATTTTTGCTCATTGCGTCATTGTGCAATGGCCCTCTCTCCTTCAGGGATATTACACAATTTGTTTTGTTTATTGCTTGTTCAAAATTTCAAAAGAGTTGTTTAAAATATTTCTGCGTTATGACTTTTGTTTCTTATACTGAACATTGTACCCAAATTCTAAAAAGAAAACGACAACACGCCAACGTGGACACAATAGGATCAAGCAGTTCGTCCTTTGTTAGTACAAACGGACATGGTAAATACAAGGTCATTTCCGCCTCTCTAATCATAGCTTCACAGTTACTCCTGTCATACCATCTGCTGCTGAAAATGTAGGAACCACTCAATAGGACAATATCTGTATTGTTTAATGAGACAATCTGTATACTCCAGAACTACCTTGAAGGGATTAACTTGCAGATGTTCAATGGGCTGGCGTAAAATGAGAAGTCACAGACGTGGAAAAATTAGTCTCATTGTCACCGGTTATATCCTTGCGTGTGTAGATGACTAAGTGTGAAGTGTTGGTGCCTACCCGAAGCCCTGGCTGCAAAACGGATGCCCTCTTAACTAAAAGCCCGGGAGCTGCCTTCGGGTCATGCGGCAGATTACTATCAGAGCTATCATGAGAAAGCTCATCTTTGCACTCAAAAGTATAATCACCGCTTACTGAAATAAAATTCCATGTAGACCCGTCCGATAGGTATCATCAGAATATTCAGCTAGCCATCAAGTGCTTCACTGACTACAGAAGGAAAACCAACCTCGACAGTAACTTTGAGGCGTCCTTGTTTGATGCTCCAGCCAACTTCTCTACCTCAACACAACGCTGACAACAACATCTATCACCCTCACACCTCGGTGAGCAGCCAGTCTCCGAAACATCAGCAGACCCAAGATCAAGAGTTATATCCCATAATTATGACATGGTGGACAGAATCTAAGGACTAACACTCAGAGACTTTGCAGAGCAACTCACTAGCGTCTTCAACATCTACATCAACGTTTAACTCATCCAGGATGCTGTCCTTCCGTGCTTCAAATCAAGCACCATCAATATGGTATCAAGTAATCTACACATACAGAAATGAACGATCGCCTCATCCCCCCACCCCCCGCACCAATGGGTGCATTTGTCGACCCACATCATGAAATGATTTGTTTGGCTGGTCATGGAACATGTTAAAACAGTAGTCCTGCCATTATGCACACATACCAATATGCTTACTGACAGAACTGTTCTACGGCAGACGCAGACTGCATCCTTTATATATGCAGCTGGCCTAGAAACACCTAGATAATAAGATTTATATCAGAATGTTATCTTTGAATTTCAGTTCAATATTCAATACTGTTCTCGCATGGGCGTTGGTAAACAAACTCCCACTCCACAGTCTAAATGTGCAACTGGGTGTTCGACATATGAACGAGCAGATCTCAGAGAGTCAGAAGGCATAATGCGCATGCTCAAACCCCCTTATACAAGACAGGCACCCTTGCCCACTGCATTGGGTTTCTTCCAATGTTCAATTCATTCCAAAATCTGTTCGCTGAACAGTCCTTAAAATCTTTGCATTTTACTGAATAAGGTAAACACTAATTTTGCTGATCTCCCGTGAATATTGGACAGCATTATTTCATGTCTTGCTGTGAGATATAAATGACTTGTGTGTACGGCACTGCAGTACGATACCTTAAATTCCTTAATTACATCCGGTTTATTACACAATGCGGCTGAACCCCTAGCAGACTCAACCACAAGCTGCTCAAAAACGCCATCTCGGAGACATTCCGCATATTCGACCTTTTAAGATCCTGCGTTAACTTGATTTTTACAATCTATCTACATATCGAACCATCCGACCCCACTGATCTGCTCAACATTACCCTATTGACTTGCATTTTTCAACTTCCACTGTAATTTCAGATATGCTGGTTATTGTTCAGAGAATTAAGAATAACCTTGCAGTTTCCTAACTCCAACAACAAGCATTCTACAGCTACTTTACCAATATCACTTCTTTCTTCTGATTAGATTTAATTTGTTTTCCAACGCAGAGTCAATCCTGTTTCTCTGCCTATTTGCCTATCTTTCTACAGATTGGTTATCGTTAATACAGCTCCAATGTACGATAATCTCTCAGCCATTTCTCCACGATATCGACAAAGTCATAGAGCAACTTTCTATAATGATTATGCTTGGTACCGTATTGCAATTTCGCATCTGAGATGGCTTTCCAGAGTTGGTACCTATATTTTGCATTTTATTTGGACGCTAGCTCTGAATGCTGCTGAGATCGGGATATCATTCTAGATATCTTGGTTCACCCAGGCCTTCTAGGTGGGAAGATAGTGAATGTTTTTTTTCTCTCTGCGGAATCCCAAGTTTTTACAATCTTGGCCAACTGCACGCCTCGAACCCGTCTCAGAAGCTGTCTTCTGCCGCCCGCGCCCTTATCCTTGCTGCGCTTACCTCTGCAGCTTCAGACAGTGTCTGACTGCATCTCGAAACTTTACTGTCAGATCAGGAGATTTCCCGAAAGGACGGCAAAGTATCGAATGTTCTGCATTCCTAATCGTAGTTATGTTTGCTGGAACCCATGCTGCCACAGGCGATTCGTGCATTATTACTGCACAGAGGTTTCCGCAACTATGCCAGGCTGAAGCCGGCAAGGATTTGAAAAGCGACAGGGTGGGCTGATTGTTTTATGATAATGCCGTCAGTCAATGCCATGCTTAACATCTGCTTTAGGCGGTACGTAACCACGGAGGGGAACTCTCTCGGTATGTGGAAAGGACGACAGTTAGTAATTTGATATTCCAGATATGAGATGAAGAGACTGACAAACCTCTATATCCACAGAGCTTGAAGGACTACTTATCCTGCTGCAACCAGCACTTATAAAAGACAGGTGCATTCAGCTGCCCCTTACTTGACGGCCGCTCCCGGCTTTGTCAATCATCCTGACTTGCTAATGTGAGTTGGAGCCGTTAGCTGCTTCCTCTTTTCCGGACGTGGTCGACAGTCGTGGCGTCATTTCTGAGAGGCGATTTAGGTGAGTCCATCAGCAGGTCGTGAAATCGCAAGTTGGTTTTGCCGTTTTAAAATTGCATCGGTGAAATGGAAATCACAGGCTGCAGTTTGCGGATACAGTAATTCAGAATAATAAAAAAATGTATATGTAGTATTTCTGTGAGCTGCTCGGAAAACGTTGCCTTGAATCGACAGAGCAGGTCCTGAAGTGATGGCAACTTTCTTGTAATCCTTCTGTGTAGTCGTCAGTACTATGCATAGCATCCCTGTTGGTGCAGTTGGTTATGTGTCCATTCAACATGGTCTGAAATTCTCCCGGAACTCAACTGGAAAGCGTTAAGGCAGGCAGTGAAATTATTGTTGGAGCCTGCCCAGTAGGGGGCAGCAGGACATATCGTCGTCGAACGGATTGGATTTATGATGTTCAGAGTGGCTTGGGAAATATCATCAACGGAAAAGGTGAATAGACAGCTGTAGTGATGATAGAGGTAGAATCGGGAAAGTGGTCCAACACAGAGAGGAAAGGAACGAAACCCGACAGCAGGGGCTCTGAGCTAGTAATCTCCGGATTACACCCGGTGCCTGATGCCAAGTAGACCGAGAGTAAGATGTCAGTACAGATGAATGAGAAGCAGAAGAGTAGGTTCATGGGCAAGATTTCAGATCTTGAATCATTGTAACTTACTTTCCTATAGCTGGGACAGCAATGACCTGACACATTGGATGGATTGCAACTAAACTGGAGAAGAATGATCCATGAGATCATTGGTGAACGTGCCAAAAGGAGTCCAAACTGACTTGCCATAGGAGACAGTAACGTGCACAAGCGGACTTACCCTACACGGATGTCAGTGATTAGTTGGTTTCTGCAAGGATCAGTACAGGGTCCATTGCTGTTTGTAATGTATACAAATGGCCTACATGAAATCTAGATGGGTGGGTCAGTAATTGTACAGTGTATCCCAAAATTCTTGCTGTGGTAGGTAGACTAGATGACAAGCAATGAAAACAGTTGGATATTGATCGGCTGCAAATATGGACGGATGGATGGCCAATGTACATCAATCCGGTAAAATGTGAAGTGTTTCACCTTGGTCGGACAAATATAAAGACATTGCATAATGCTGTGTCAACATCCTTAACATTATTAATTAGGAAAGCTTTCTGTGTCATTGATCATAGACTGCTTAAAGCGGCTGCGCGTCTGATAGAGCGGCGAAGAAGGAAATGGCATGCTTGCTCTATTTCTCCAGGATCTGAGTTTAATATTCTGGAGGTTATTATAAAACTTTGCTAAACTCGAGTGTGGCCACATTCAGTCCTGGCCAGCCAATTATAGAAATTATAGAAATAATGTCGGTGGTTTTGAGATTGTGTAGAAACTACAAATCTAACCAATAAGCAAATTTATAACTACTCCCCCAGTATACCTTCCCACAACTGATGTCGGATCCGTCGGCTCATAGTTTATTGGTTGAAGTTTCGCGCATTTCTTAAACCATAGAAATGGCTGTCCTGACAGAAATCCTGTCGCTAAAGATGATTTAAAAAAAGTCTCTGTTTAGTCTCCGGCAATTTCTGCACTTGCCTTCCGTCGGGTCCGAGAGAACTCCTTCTAAGGCGCAGAGGGTGTATCCACCCTGATTTCCCTCGGGGCAGCAAACAACTCATTTTCTGTAATCAGGATAGTATTTGTGGATTGCTGCGGCTTTGCCTCACCCGCATAGACGCTACGTGCGGCCCTTGAGTAAATTCAGATGTTAGCAAATGTTTAAGCACCCAGCCCGCAAAGCCCCATGCGACGGGAGTACTTGACCAGAACAACTTGGGCCCAAGTGCTGGAGCATCTGTGCAAAGATCGAGACACGCTCTCAATCAGGACTAGGAACCTCAGCAGAAAACAAACACTGGAGGAAATCATAAGTGCGCTTGCAACTGAGAACCGTTCGTCAGTTCAGGTGGTCCTCAAGTACTCAATCGTTGGCGTCCTAGGCACGATTGCCTATTAACAGGTCTGCCCTGACTTTATTTTTTTACAAGGGGTGCAGGCAGCGATGCATAATCCTGCGAGCTAATCTGTCTGAATATCAGTAGATGAAGTGAATGAGCGTGTCTCGCAGCAGGAGACACTCTGCTGTAGTCGAATCCTGACGGCTCTGCTGTCCAGAGAGACGATGATTATAGATCTGTGTTACAGCCGGATCCAGGCACTTCTACTCTGGTCCGAAACGAGCCGAGTCCAGGAACTATTACGGAACACCTCGAACAGTAGGCAAGACCAAAATTCTCCTCACACGAAAAGCCTGATTTCCATTAAAAAAAAACACCTGGATAGTGGCAGAGCTGCTGGTGTTGAGGCCAACGGGTTGATGTTGATACGCTTTAATTGGACCCGTGTAAATTGGGATTGAGAGTTCCCGCGGAAAGCCGACACAGATTTTCGACGGAAAACTCAGACTTTATTTAACAAAGAAGAAGATACCACCGAAACGAGCGGTCATGGTGGACTCATCATTCCCGGAGTAGCCTGAGTCAGAGTAGGAAAGCATAGGCGAGAGTAGCCGGTGTCTAGATAAACTCATTCCACATTTCTTGGTCAACTGTAGAGGGAACAGTCAGTATGTCTACAGAGACAGTGTTCAGTTCTGGGTCTCACGTGTGCGATTTCCAGAACACGTCTGCACTTGTTCCAAGAGATGCAGCTCTTTAAAGAGGGTCTCTGGGAATTTGAGCTGCATCTCGGTGACCTTCGTCTTTTTTGGGAAATTGAGCCAATACTAGTTCTCAGCGGAGAGTTAAAACACCTACCTGAATTGTAAAGGAGGCATGGTATGCTTAATGGCCAATAACGCCAATAACCCGGTACGTGCATGCCCTAAAATCAATGCGTCTCCAGAACTGGAGTACCTTGTGCTGACATGTTGGCCTTTCTGGCCGGGAGTTCGCGGCTGTTATTATCACAGCTGTTTATATTCCTCCGCATGATGATATTGATCAATCTCTCAAGAAACACTACAAGACCATCAGCACTCCAGAGACAGCACACCCGGCGGCTGCTATCATCGTTGCAGGTGACTTTAATAGATCGTCTCTGACGAAGGTGTCTTCGAAGTATTGCCAACTCATCCATGTGATCACACGGGGAGACAGCATACTCGACCGCTGCTACTCTCCATTCCGGAGCGCTTCGTCCCTCATTTGCAAAATCGAATGATTCCTCCATCTGAGATCTCCATTTTAAGATAATCGCTGATCATCTACTATCAATACCCGGTTCCTGCTTTGTCCCCATATCCCTTGATTCCACTATCAATAAGATACCTACCTAGCTCCTTCTTGAAAGCATCCAGAGAATTAGATGTTCCCAGTATCTGGAACATATTTCCAGCCTCTATCTTGTCCAATCCCTTAATAAACTGATATCTTTCAATAAGATCCTCTCTGAATTTCCTTAATTCCAGCGTGCACAAGCCCAGTCTCTCTAACCTCTCTGCGTAAGAGAGTCCAGACATCCCAGGAATTAACCTCGTGAATCTACGCTGCACTTCCTCTACAGCCAGGATGTCCGTCCTTAACCCTGGAGACCAAAACTGTATACAATACTCCAGGTGTGGTCTCACCAGGGCTGTGTACAAATGCAAGAGGATTTTCTTGCTCTTGTACTCAATTCCCTTTGTAATAAAGACCTACATTGCATCAGCCTTCTTCACTGCCTGCTGCACTTGCTCATTCACTGTCAGTGACTGATGAACAAGGATTCCTAGATCTCTTTGTATTTCTCCCTTACCTAACTCTACACCGTTCAGATAATTGCCTACCTATTCTTACTCCCAAAGTGGATAACCTCACGCTTATTCATATTAAACGTCATCTGCCAAGTATCTACCCACTCACCCAGCCTATCCAAGTCACCCGGAATTCTCCTAACATCTTCATCATATGTCACACTGCCACCCAGCTTAGTATCATTAGCAAATGTGCTGATGTTATTCTCGACGCCTTCAGCTAAATCGCTGACGTGAATTGTAAACAGCTGTGGTCACAATGCCCAGCCCTGTGGCACCCCACTAATCACCACCTGTCATTCCGAGTAACACCCATACACCGCTACCCTTTGCTTTCTATTTGCCAACCAGTTTTCTATCCATATCAATGTCTTCCCCCCGATGCCCTAAGCTTTGATTTTACCTACCAATCTCCTATGTGGGACCTTATCAAATGCATTCTGAAAATCGAGGTACACTAATCCACAGGATTTCCCCATCTAACTTCTTGGTTACATCTTCGAAAAACTACAACAGATTAGTCAAGCATGATTTACCCTTGTTAAATCCATACTGGATCGGCCCAATCCCACCACTGCTATCTAGATATGCCACTATTTCATCCTTATTAATGGACTCTAGAATCTTTCCCACCACCGATGTCAGGCTGACAGGTCGATAGTTCTGTTTTCTCCCTCTCTCCTTTTTTAAAAAGTGGGATAACATTAGCCATTCTCCAATCCTCAGGAACTGATTCTGAATCTAAGGAACATTTGAAAATGATTACCAATGCATCCGCAATTTCCAGGGCCACCTCCTTTCGTACCCGAGAATGCAAACCATCTGAACCGGGGGATTTATCAGCCTTGAATCCCATCACGCTACTCATCACCGTTTCCTTCCTAATGTCAATCTGTTTCATTTCCTCTGTTACCCTACGTCCTTGGCACATCCATACATCTGGGAGATTGCTTGTGTCTTCCTTAGTGAAAACATATCTAAAGTACTCATTAAGTTCTGCTGCCATTTTTCTGTGTCCCATGATAATTTCACCCAATTCATTCTTCAAGTGACCAACATTGTTCTTAATTATCTTCTTTCTCTTCACATACCTAAAAAAGCTTTTGCTATCTTCCTTTATATTCTTGGCTTGCTTGCGTTCGTACCTCATTATTTTCTCCCTGTATTTCCTTTTTAGTTAAGTTCTGTTGTTCCTTAAAAACTTCCCAATCATCTGTCCTCTCATTCACCTTAGCTCTGACATACTTCCTTTTTTTAATGCTATGCAATCTCTGACTTCCTTTGTCAAACTCTGTGGCCCCGCCCCCCTTTCAATCCTTCCTTCTCTGGGGGATGAACTGATTTTGCAGCTTGTGCATTATTCCCAAGAATCCCTGCTATGCTGTTCCACTCTCTTTTCTGCTAGGCTCTCCGTCCTGTCAACTTTGGCCAGCTCCTCCCTCCTGGCTTCATAGTTTACCTTGTTCAACTGCAACACTGACATCTCCGAGCTGCCCTCATCCTTCTCAAATTGCAGATAAACAATTATCATATTATGATCACTACCTCGTGATGGCTCCTTTACTGCAAGATCGCTTATCAAATCCTATTCATTACATAACATTAAATCCAGAATAGTCTTGTCCCTGGTCAGCTCTCGTACAATCTGTTCCAAGAATGCATCCCGTAGGCACTCTACAAACTCCCTATCCTGAGGTCCAGAACCAACCTGATTCTCCCAGTTCACCTGCATGTCGAAACCCCCATAACTATTGCGACATTACCATTGCCACATGCCACTGTTAACTCCCTATTCAAATTGCTCCCAATATCCATGTTACTGTTTGGTGGCCTGTAGGGAACACCCATTTGGGTCCTATTGCCCTTACTGTTCCTCAGTTGTATCCACACAGACTCTACTTCTCCTGACCCTATGTACCCCCTTGCAAAGGACTGAATCTCATTCCTCACCAACAGGGCCACCCCTCCCCCTCTGCCCTCATTTCTATCCCTACGATAGCACGTATATCCTTGTACATTCATTTCCCAGGTCTGATCTCCCTGCAGCCATGTCTCCGTATCCCAACTACATCATAGTTATCCATTTGCACCTGGGCTTCAAGCTCATCCGCCTTATTTCTGGCACTTCGCGCAATCAGATATAGAATTTTTAACCCATTTCTCCTCTCTCTGTTTGAATCGCTGCCTATTGTGCTTAACCCAGCTCCCTGAACTCCCATCGGGCTATACGCCCCTAGAAAGTTGTTGTCCTTCCTAAATTTACTTATTCTTTCAACACATTTAACTCCATGTTCCATCAGACCATCCCTCTGTACATGAGTCCTCCTTATCACTTGTTCTGCCCCACCTTCCTCTACTACACACTTAATATTCCGGAACCGTGTAGGCCCCACCTGTCATTCTTCCTCTCGCTATCCTTCCTCTCTTTCTGGATCCCCACCCCCTGCAAATTCTATTTACCCGCCCCCCCCCCCCCCCCCCGAGAAGCACTAGCAAACTTCCCTGCAAGAATGTTAGTACCGCTCCAGTTCAGGTGTAAACTGTCCCTTCGGAACAGAACCCACCTTCCCTGGAACAAAGCCCAATTATCCACAAACCTGAAGCCCTCCCTCCTGCACCATCCACTCAGCCACGTATTAATCTTTATTAATCTTTCTGTTCCTTGCCTCACTCGCACGTGGCACAGGCAACAATCCTGAGATTGTTACCATGGAGGTCCTACTCTTCAGCTTCGCAGCTAACCCCCTGAACTCCCTACGCAGGACCCCCTCACTCATCCTACCCACGTCATTGATCCCTAGATGGACCACAACATATGGATTCTTGCCCTCCCTCTCGGGAATAACCAGCACCTGATCTGCGATGACTCGGACCCCAGCACCAGCGAAGCAACATACCATCCGAGACTCCCGATCTTCCCCACAAAATCTCCGATCCGCTCCCCTATCAATACCGCTCTCTTCTCTTCCCTCCTGCCCTTCCTATTCGAGGGTCCAACCTCAGTGCCAGAGACCGGACCACTGCAACTTGTTCCTGATAGGTCACCCCCACCAACAGTATCCAAAACGGTATACTTACTTTTTGATGGGAACGGCCAGAGGGGTGCTCTTCTCTCTCTGTCTGCACCTTCTGTCTCTCTTGCCTGTCACACATTTGCCTACCTCCCGTCTTTTCGGTGTGTCTACCTCCGGATAACACTTATCTATCTCTGCCTCTGCCTCCCGAATGATCCGTAGTTCATCCAGCTCATCCAGTAGACAACTGAAAGAGTGGAAAAACATTATTGCAAAGCAAATATCTTTGGATTATGAACGCGGAAATGTTGGGCAGAAGACACTACAGTCTAACCAAGGACAAGATATGCAGACAAACCGGTTGAAACGGTGAAGGATATTTCAAAATGGGAAACAACAGGAGCAGAAGTTGGGAATCGGTGAACACATTTTACAGAATTGTAATTAGTCAATAAAAAAATCTGTAATCTGTAAATGTGGGTGCTCCCTGACAAAGCCTAGTCTTTGTGATTAGACCTCTGACATTATTGTTCTACCAGGTGAACACCTGCTGATTTAATGCCCAAGAATTTGGTTATATTTTTCTTTAATCGGCCCAATATTTACATCAGAGGCAGTGGTGTTGAGTTGAAGTATTTGTTCAAGTAATCGGCAATTAAGATAATTAGTCAGGAGTGTAACCATATCTCTGGAGACCGATCCTTTGCATAAATCAGGGCCGGTATGAATGCATCTGCTCTGAGTGTCTACCGGAGTTGTGAATTCAGGAGAAGCAGAAGTCATATATTTTCACTGGGATGGATTATCCAGTCATCACGCGGATGCAAGAAGTTTACTTTCCTTTTATTTCAGCATTTGGAGTTCCCGGTAAGTCACAGTCTTAGATGCTACAGGTGAAAACGGAAGTTTAATTCCAATCTTGTGTTTTTTTTTTTCTTTTTTCCTGTCGGTTCTTTCCTCTGTCTCTTGTCCAGTCCCAGAGTTCTACATTTCAGAAATGCAATGGAAACAGCGTGGCAGTAGATTATGACATCTGGATCGAACAACATCTGCTGCAGGAATTTAGCGACTGGTCCGACATCTGTGGAATTCAAAGGGTCAGGCTGTGTTTTTCCAGCCGTTTGTGTTGAATAATATGATGCCCGGGTCTCTGTGCTTTTGGTCTTTGGGCAGGTCCCCTGTATCCGCTCGCTGAGATTAACCTAATTGATTGTCTGCTTTTGTATGTGAGCGGTTGTCTGATGTTAGTTGTAACAAAAAAAAAAACATCGATTGGTCGTAACAATCCAATCATTGTGAGGAGTTCCATGTTCTAGCATGAAACTTGTGGATTTTTAATGAATGGGTGCGACATGACGGAATATGAAGCAGTTGATTGAAGACACAATTAAGTTGTTATGGAGTCAATTGAAACAACCGGCGTGTTGATTCATAGTTATCAGTTCAGTGAAATGCATTATGTTACATCTACATTTGACGCATTTGACTACGAAACTCAGCTTGCTGACAGCTGTAAAATCGCCCCCGGCACCGACCCCCAAGTTCCCCTGAAATGAACTCAGTGGCAGGCGTCATGCGGGTGAGTAAGGTTCTTTCAGATTGCGATGTATCTGTTGCATCAGTCAGTAATCTGTTGTGACGTCAGTAAGGTGGCAAATGTTGGATTAGGAACCAAGCACGGGGAACGCTAGAAGCACTGAAGCCCAAACAGACTGTATGGAAAGGGAAAACTCATGTCAGGGTGCTTCCAGCATTTCCTGTTACTGTTCCGTCCTTCGGCTGTGCTGTCCCTGATAGGAGCGCAATGGATGTTTATGACTGTCCAATGGAATAATCCCGCCATCAGCTTCCGGATTGATTCATTTCAGCGACACGAGACCATCAGACAGCTGGATTGTCTTCAATTCAGTATTTTCTCTCTTTCAGCGAACGCGATGGCGATTGTGATCCTGTCCCGGGGGAAGTGCGGTCTCTCCAAATGTTTTACTCGTTACCTGATGGCAATGGCAGCGGCCGATCTCCGGGTCGTTATCTTGGATCCGCTGCTGCGAAGGACAGCTAAGTATTATTTTCCCCGATCACTCCTGTTCATCACCCCAGTGTGCAGGCTCCACTTATGGTTGATGTTTGCGAGCACGGCGACCTCTGTCTGGCTGACTGTCGCTTTCACTCTCGATCGATCTGTGGCAATTTGTTGTGAGAAGCTGAAAACAAAATATTGCACCGAAAGAACGGCGGTTGTGGTTATCGGGACAGTGAGTGTGCTGGCCTGTTTGGAGTGTGTCCCCTGGAGCTTTATATACGAGCCTTTGATAATAATTGATGGTGTTCCCTGGGGTTGTGTTCCTACACAGAACTTCCTCAACTCTCCCTCAGGGACGGCATATGAGATGTTACACCGCATTGTAACCTCCTCTGTCCCGTTCTTCATGATTTTGCTGTTCAATATTCTGACTGTTCAGCGGATTCTAGCGGTCAGTCGGGCCCGCAGGGGGCTCCGGGGACAAAACAGTGGAGAGAGTGACAAAGACCCGGAGATGGAGAAACGACGCAAATCCATTGTATTGCTGTTCAGCATTACCGGCAATTTCATATTGCTGTGGATTTCACAGGTGATGTTTTCTATTTATCAGCGTATTTCACAGGAATTTGTTTATGCTGTCATGGATCCCCGTTACCTCATGTTAAATACAGCGTCAATGCTGCAGGTTCTCAGTTTCTGCACAAATACATGTATTTACATCCTGACACAGAGCAAATTTCGACAGGAAATAAAAAAATGCGGTGAAATTCTCACTGAATCGGGTTTTGAAGCTAATGAAATGTCGAAAATAAGCACTGTAAATAACTACAATTCAGCTGCCTTTTTATTCCCTAATCAGTACCCGCACTTGTGAATAATCGAAAACAGTGTGATGAACAAAGTTAGCAAAAAAACACGAAGGGGAAAAAAAATTGTAGCCGCTGGAAATACAAAACCACACGCACAGAACCAGAGTCAAGATGAATGCTGTCGACTTTTACTCTTTTCCATAATTGGTCCCTAGTCCGCTGTGTTCCTCTAGCATTTTGTGTGTGCTGCCTTGGAGTTACAGAACAACTGTTTGCAGCCGATCCCGACGATATTCCCAGCATTAGCATTCCCGTTACTGCTCATCCGCCGCTTCGGTCAAGTTGACGCCTGGGGCGAATCTCTTTCTCCTGCTTCCCAGTCTTAAAGAAGAAAAAAAAACTTATTTATCTTGAAGTATATTTTTGACTGTATCAAGCACTCCTGCACCCTACTTACTCCGCCCTGTTCTTAGCACTCCTTTTTTCTCTCTTACTTCATTCTGCAACTGTCATTTCCTTTTCTCTCCGCCGCCTAGAATTACCTGGAGAGAGTGCGAGAGCCAGAAGCGCGAGAGGGCGGAGAGAGAATAGGAAAAAAAGCGAGAGAGAGCGAGAGAGAGAGGGGGGTTGGAGAGGTTAACGTCGTGAACTACAGATCAATAGACACAGTGAAAATAATCTATATTATACATTCTAATCCTGTTCAGTATCAACGTGATATCCGGCTCCCCTAACATGGATCCGACCATGGACAAAGAACAATCCAATACTGGATAGCAGGTGTTGTCTGATATGATATAAAAACAGAAAAAGACACATGGTAAGTAATGGAGTAATTGCTCAGAAAAACTTGAATTCACGCAAGCTGGGAGCTGGAGGGTCACTCCTCAATCTGTCACCTACTCTGACTCTGTGATTGGATTGTTCAGAGGGAAAGTCATTAAACAGCTGCCTACACCATCCCCTCAGGCAATGTGTCAGAGATTGTCACCTTCAGAGGATGTGAGAGAGACCTCACACTCCTCTTCTTGAGACTCTTCCCCTTTGTTACGCAGGCCTCTGTTTGGAGTCACGGAGTTCGAAATTTCAGAAAACTGCCTTGCAATCCAAATGTTCCATGCCTATCCTAGTTAGTCCAATTTTCCAGCATTAAATTCGCCGATATCCCACTGAACCAGTCCTATTCATAATCGCATGTATATTTCGTGCGAGCAGCAAACGCAAGCAAGACAACGCTCTGAACTGAAGTCCCTGACTGCGTCCACTGACCCGCCGTTCACTGTAGGGCGGAGCAGCGAGCCGTACCCGCCCGTCTCTCAAGTCGGGACCGGCACCCTGACATTTTCAGTCTGCCCCAGCGTCTGCATCATCGTCCAAACATCGTGTCCATCTGCTCCGATACGCCCTGGGGCACGGAATCCTTCGCCTCAACACAGCCTGCAACCGAACTTTCCGATTCAGCCTGGCGCCGAAATCGATCCCAGGCGAACAGAAATCAGCTTTCCTGCTACAGCACAATTTGAGCTTCTCCCGATTATGGTCGTTCAGTGTTGGTCAGAATAATGAAGTGGTAAATTCGATCCAAATTAATAAAAAATAAATACATTGCATTTTTCAATCAAACTGAAGACGACAAAAGAACGAAACGGAATGAATATGTAGGAGCCTCGAGAGTATGTTTGGGTGAAAATCATTAGGCTGTATCGTTTACAGTGAATTACTATAACCAAACTGACAGGGGTCTTGTTTAGTTGTGTGTGTGGACTGTATATTGTGAAATGGAACAAAATAGACGTTTTTGCACTTTGGAAGTCAAAACAAAGTAGAAATTACACAGACAATGGTAAACTCTATATAGTTCGGTGTCAGAGCGGTAGCTAAAAATGCATGGATATAGTTCGCTGAATGTGGCGACACGATTTGCAGGATGGTGAAAGAAACAAATCGTTTGTCAGTGAATATAAGAGTTGGGATCTTACGTTGCATTGCAAAAGACGTGGGTGAGGCCACACGAAATAATTACTTGTATTTTAGCCACACATATGAAGAACGTCAGCAAACAATTCAAAACGTTTTGGTGAATATGTTGTCTGGATACGAGGTTCTGAGTAAATTTCGAGAGTGTGCCCATTTTTCAGCTGGAGTGTAAACAACTGATGAACTGACTATAAAAGTGCATAAAACGTGAGCAGACACGAATGGAGTAAAAACGTGAAATTTCTTCCACATGGAGAATGGTAACAAGAATTAAAGGGCATTATGAAAATGCATGGGAAAATCTCCGTGGGGCTACATGTTGTTACAGTGCTTGGCTATCTCCAGCATTTTTTGTGCATCAGGGAAAGTTGGTATAAGGTTAGAGTAAACTTATCAAGCAATTCAAGAGTCACACACTGAATGGTTTAAGAGAGATATTTAAATGTGGCACGTGTGTGTGTGTGTGTGTTCAAGGGAGAGAAAAATCGAGTGAGAGGGAGAGACTGAGAGAGAGATAGTGATTGAAATTGGCGCTGACTGAGCCGGCCGCTTTACACAGTCGCGTGACTTTTAACTCTCCTCGCTTAGTCAGTTTTCTTCTCCTATCCAGAGTCAAAGTCTATTCATTTGCGGTATACCCCCCTTTCGAAGGACAAGGTATGGCGCAGTCACTCCTCCCTAACACATAAGGTATGCAACAGAGTAGAGATAGCCGACAGCCCATCCGTTCCACAGTCTCAGACTGCAGAGGCATTCAGTCCCACAATGAGTCCAAGATCCAGATGCACATCTCCAATACAACTGTTAAACTGAACCACAGACAGTCAATATATCTATTGTATTCAGTGCCAGTGTCCTCCCAGCAGACACACAGACCCAGACACCACATCCCCTCCCACGGGGCTGGATGTGCAGCAAGACAAGCGTTGGCAGATTCAGAATAGTTTCAAAAAGGAAAAAGCTGATGGAAAATTTAGAACTGATGAATGTTGTATGGCTGGACGCATAGAACCATAGAACACTACAGCACAAAACAGGCCATCCGGCCCTTCCAGGCTGTGCCAAAACATTATTCCGCTAGTCCCATTGACCTGCACCCAGTCAGTAATCCTCCAGAACTCTCACATCCATGTATCTCTCCAAATTATTCTTCACACTTAAGAGTGGACCCGCATTTACCACGTCAAATGGTAGTTCGTTCCACACGCCCACCACTCTCTGAGTGAAGACGTTCTCCCGAATGTTCCCCTTCAACTTTTCCCTTTTCAACCTAAAGCCATGCCCTCTCGTATTTATCTCTTCAAATCTAAGTAGAAAGAGCCTATTTACATTTACTCTGACTGTACCCCTAACAATTTTGTAAATCTCGTTCAAATCTCCCCTCATTCTTCTACGGTGCAAGGAATAGTCCTAATCTGTTCAATTTTTCTCTGTAACTCAACTCCTGAGGTCCAGGCAACATCTTAGTAAATCTTCTCTGCACTCTTTCAATCTTACTGATAGCCTTACTATGGTTATCTGAACAGAACTGCAGACAATACTCCAAATTCGGCCTCATCAAAGTGTTATACAATCTTACCATAATATCCCAACTACTATACTCTATACTTTGATTTATAAATGCCAGGATGCTAAAAGCCTTCTTTACAACCCTGTCTACCTGTGAAGCCATTTTCAGGAAATTATGTACCTGAACTCCCAGATCCCTTTGTTCCTCCGCAATCCTTAGTGTCCTGCCATTTACTCTGTATGTCCTATCTTGAATTGTCCATCCAGAATGCAGCAGCTCTTATTTGCCTGCATTAAATTCCATCTGCCATTTTCTGCCCCATTTTTCCTGTTCGTCAAGATCCCCCTGCAAAATTTGAAAGCGTTCCTCGCTGTCCACAATGACTCCAACCTTGGAGTCAAGAGCAGACTTGCTGCTCCAGTTTTCAACTTTATCATCTAGATCATTAATATAGACAATAACCAACAATGGTTCCAGCACAATCACTTGAAGCACACCACTATTCACAGACCACCAATCCGATAAGCAATCATCCACTGCCACTCTCTGTCTTCTCCCACACAGCCAATTTCGAATCCAGTTTACAACCTCTCCATGGATACCTAGTGTCTGCACCTTCTGAACTAACCTCCCACGTGGGACCTTTTGAATAGCCAGGTGGAACCTTATTAAAGTCCACATCTAAAGCCTTTTATTCGTCTACTTTCTTGGGCACCTCCTCGATAAACCCTACAAGATTTTTAAAACACGATCTACCACGCACAATGCCATGCTGACTATTCTAATTCAACCCCTGCCTGCCGAAATACTCCGTCTCTCAGAACATCTTCCAATAATTTACCTACTACTGCTGTCGGGCGTACCGACCGGTAATTGACAGGCTTATATTTTGATCATTTTTAAACAACGGAACAGCATGAGCTACCCTCCAATCCTTCGGCACTATATACGTGGCTAAGGATATTTTACATATCCCTGCCAGGGCCCGTCCGATTCTGCAGTAGTCTCTCTTTCAATGTCCGAGGAAATATAATTTCATGCCCGGGGGATGTATCTACCTTTATTCGCTGTAAGGGAGCAACACATCCTCCTCTTTAAACTCTATATGTTCCATGACACTGCCGTTTGTTTCCCATCCTTCCACATATGCCATTGCAGGTTCCTGAATCAATGTAGATGCAAAAAGAATGCTTAAGATCTCCCCCATCTCGTGAGGCTCTTCCCATAAACGACAGTGTGGTCTTTTAGGGGAACAATTTTGTCCACTTCCATCCTTTAACTCTTAATATACTTGCAGATACCCTTCGGGTTTAGCTTCATATTATCTGCCAACGCAACCTCATAGTTCTTTATGCCTTCCTGATTTCCTTCTTTAGCATTTTCTTTTATTTTCTATACTCTTCAAGTACCTCATTTGTTCCTTGTTGCCTATCCCTGGACATACTGTGGCCATCTGGACGGGAAGTCAGTAATCCAGGAGAGTAATGAAGTATCCACCTGCATCTCCTCGAGATTGCACCCTGGTAAAACAAGCCGTCTGGTATCACTGTGCGCACTCTGGAGAAATCAAGGAACATGATTCGCAGTGCTGCCGAGCATGACCGTTGAAGCAGGGAGAAAATGCCGAACTTGATTCCAATATGTGATTGGGAAGGAAACAGTGATGAATTTACGATAGTCTGGAAGTGTGCCGGGAGCATTCTTTTTAATGATTTCATAATATGTGAAATCAGTGCCACTGGTCTGTAGTCGCTGGGCATGGTAGGACATCTCTTAAAGGGTACACGAACTAAACAGGGTGTTAATCTGGCCTTCTCAAATCTTAAGCTCAGATAAAAGATGCATTGAAAGACTGCACCCAGATGAGTAGCAAACACATTTCGACCCTTCGGCTGATGCCATCAGG
Organism: Hypanus sabinus; assembly: GCF_030144855.1. Classification (NCBI taxonomy): domain Eukaryota; kingdom Metazoa; phylum Chordata; class Chondrichthyes; order Myliobatiformes; family Dasyatidae; genus Hypanus; species Hypanus sabinus. The sequence continues at coordinate 55,219 of NW_026779066.1, read as the reverse complement.
ATTGACAACTTTGCCAGGGTGAAGTCTGCTAATCTTTATCCTTTCCTTCCTCGTTTAACAACAACAGTCAGCGTTGACTGGTTTACCGTGTCAGAGGAGAAAGACGCAGTGCGAGGGATGAGAGAGAGCCGTTCGGTGTGGATGGATTGCAGAGAGGTGAACGGAAGCCTCCTAATCAAACCGTTGGAAAACAAATTGACTCGATGGCTCTGTTCCAGTCCCCGTTTAATCAGAATATATGCACTCTTCAATCACAATACAACACACTAGTAAAAGGAAAATATCTGAGAGCAACAACAGGCTACAAAGAAATCTAATTTCAGTGTGACATCTCAGTTCTTCCCGACAGATATTTATTTGTGCCTGGGGATATAATGCGTTTCATCTTATTATAAATTACACACGTCTCCACATGTGTGCATCTTTAAAGTCATTCAAATTTACAACTTGTTTGGATTTATGTGACAGCGGAAAAGTGTGTATGGAACTTGATTGATTCGGTCTCCCATACCGTTAAAGGTCTACATGGGTTAGAGTTTGTGAAATGTGTTCAGGAATTAAAACAATATATAGATGTTCAAACTAGGGAGGATTCAATATTAGATCTCATATTAGTAAATGACCTAGAGCAGGTGACGGAAGTTTGTGAAGGGGAACACTTTGGTTCCAGTGATCATAACGTCATTAGTTTCAACTTGATCACGGATGAAGAAAGATCTGGTCCTCGGGTTGAAGTTATAAACTGAAAAAGTCTAAACTTGAAGGAGAAACGATCCGAAAACCGTAGATTGGGACAGGTTCCTCTCTGGAAAGAATGTGATTGGTAAGGGGGAGGCATTATCAGGAAAGTGGATGAACGGAAGGCAGTGGCTGTTGCATACATGGACTTCAGTGACAAGGTCCCGCATTGGAGGTTATTTAAGATTCAGTCGCTAGGTGTACATGGAGAGGGAGTAAATTGGATTAGACATTGGCTCAATGGAAGAAATCAGAGAGTGGTAGTGCAACTCTGAGTGGAGGCCTGTGATGAGTGGTGTGCCACAAGGATCAGTGCGGGGTCCATTTGTTATTTGTCATCTATATCATGATCTGCATGGTAATGTTGCAAATCGGATCAGCAAATTTGTTGATGATAGAAAGATTAGAGGTGCAGAGGACAATGAGGAACATTTTCAAAGCTTGCGGAGGGATTTGGACCAGTTGGAGGAATTGGCTGAAAAATGGCAAATGGAGTTTAATGCGGACAAGTAACTTTGGAAGGTCAAACTAAGGTAGAACATACAAGGCAAATGGTAGAACACTGAGGCCTGCAGTAGAACAGAGGGATCTGGGAGTACAGATACATAATTCCCTAAAAATGGCGTCACAAGTAGTAAAGAGAGCTTTTGTGTTTTTGGTCTTTATAAATAAAAGTATTGATTATAAGAATCGGAATGAAATGATGAGGCTGTATAAGACATTGGTGAGACCGAATTTGGAGTATTGTGTACAGTCTTTTTAACCGAATTACAGGAAGGATACTAATAAGGTTGAAAGAGTGCAGAGAAGGTTTACAAGGATGTTGTCGGGACTTGAGAAACTGAGTTACAGAGGAAGTTTGAATAGGTTAGGACATTATTTCCTGGAGCGTAAGAGAATGAGGGGTGATTTGATAGAGGTGTATAAAATTATGATGGGTATAGATAGAGTGAATGCAAGCAGGCTTTTTGCACTGAGGCTAGGGGATAAAAAAAAAACAGAGGACATGGGTTAAGAGTGAACGGGGGAAAGCTTAAAGGGAACATGGGCGGGGGGCTTCGTCACGCAGAGAGTGGTGGGAGTGTGGACTGAGCTGCCAGATGAAGTGAAGTGGTGAATGCGGGCTCATCTTCGACATTTAAGAAAATTTTACACAGGTACATGGATGAGTGGGGTTTGGAGGGATATGGCCCAGGTACAGGTCATTGGGACTAGGCAAAATAAAATGGTTCTACACAGACAAGAAGGCCCAAAAGGACTGCTTCTGTGCTGTAATGTTCTGTGGTTCTAACCGGAGGAAATAGCATAGGTACAAAATGAATACAATACTTCAGTACTCACTACGGAAGATAATCTTTGTGACTGTACTCTTTGTGAGCAGCCTCTTTCCCTCTACCATCCAATTCCGAAATGGACATTGGAGCTTTGGAGAGTACCTCGCCTTCGTAATCTACAGTATTTCTATTTTGCACATTTTCAAATGATGTATTGAATATACGTAATTGGTTTACTTGTTTATTTATTATTATGTTTTATTTTATTACTTTTTTTCTTTCTCTGCCAGTTTATGTATTGCATTTAACTGCTGATGCTAAGGTAACAAATTTCACGTCACATGGCGTTGATGATGAACGTGAATCTGATTCTGAACTAGTCTCCTCCACGTTCTCCTCCACCTCTGATCTCTAAATATTCTATGTTCTCTAAGCCGGCCGACCATAACTATACCGCCAAGACTGGCGCTGGAATCTGCGACTTTTTTTTTCAGACACGCATCAGTTCATTAAAGGGATTTGCAAACACGGCTCAGTAGAGTGAAAGCTCCATGAATGCCAACACTGTTGCCTGCAGCGACAAACCCTTCCCGCTGTCTGAGTCTATAGATCCCTGAAGGTAGCCTCAAAGCTTGAAAGAACAGTTAATAATGTCCTCTGTGTATATTTAATTTGCTCAGACCAGAGCAAGAGCAGCCAGACGATTTCGATATTTCAGATACCAGGAGTCATTGATTTAATAAACACCAATGTAACAGTTCCGCCGTCTGATATAAAAGTACGGCCATGTTTTATTCATTTCAGGCATAGAACAAAAGAACAACGATGTGTTGTTACCATCAGAAGAAAGCTGCCGCTGCGGTCGACACAATACCGTGAAGATTTTCCATACCGGAAGCGTGCTGAACAGATTAACGAACATTTTACTGGAATGGCAATTCAGTGTAGAGGAGCGACTTTATCAGGCTGAGTGTGTATTGTTGGAGTGGAAAACTCTGAGAAGGTCATGAGGCATATGCTACCAGCAGACTAAAAGTTTGGCAATCAAATTTAGAGAGATGGGTTGTTATCAATAGAAACCGGTTCAGAAGGGCAAGGTCGATCTTCTTCCTTCACCCAGGGAGTATTTACTGATCTCTAACATGTTTCCCGATCAATTGGAGAATACAGACAGTTTCACTGAATTTCGGAATTGTCAACATGAACACTTGGAAAGGGGAGACACATAGGGCTCCTGACCAGATGCAATATTTGTGAATACTTTAGCTGGACATAGTTCACAGATTACCGGTAATTCTGACTTCACGAATCTGTCCGGTCCGGTCCGCTGCACACTTCTCTGGGCAAGATGTTCCTGGCCACCTGATGGAATTCTGATCCCGGAAGCGGTCGCATGAGCTCCATGATACCCCGCTGACGGAATTGAAATAGATTTGTTTTACTGTTGTCACACGTACGGTATTGCAGTGAACTGGATGGTTGTTGAAACGCTGGTTCTGCATAGTATTCATGCAGACCAAATCATTATACAGTGTATTAAAATAAACAACAACGGTGCACAAGAAGGTATAAAAGCTACATGTGAACTGTAAGGCACAATCCCACAACAAGATTCACTGTGAGGCCGTTTCAATGTTATCCTCCCTATCTCGCTGCAGAAATGAGAGATAGCCGTAAAGGAGTGAACTTACTGCAGACAAACACAGGGACTGTGAAGAGATGGAATATAAGCTGGAAACTGATAGAAAGGTCAGGCGGAGCGAGAAAGCGGGCGACTGCAGACGCGGGATGAAAGAGAGTCATAAATGAAGCCAGGAGCTGAAGACTGGAAGACGTGGAGCTGACGAAAATGAATCTGAAAGGACAGAAGTCCCTGGAATCAAATTAAAATTAAATCCATGCTGGTGGGTAAGTAATGAGGGAGTGGGTGAATCTCACCTGATTCAGAGGGAAGAAAAAAGAGAGCTGTGACTAAGTCGAAGAGATTGTTTACCAGCGACAAGAAAAAAGGGATGTGCGTAGACAAGAAAACTCACTGTGGGCCGTCTGGTGGAGGCCGAACCCCTGGAGTGATCACCCTGTTTCATTTGTGATCCGTGACCTCCCGCGGGCGGATTGTAATTGGAATCGTTTTGCCATTGTGACATGTACCGTCAAATAATTAATTGTATGTTCATTCAAAAGCTTGTCATGGATAGTACTCAAAGATAATAAATCCTTATACAGTGCATTGAAGTAAAACAACAGCAGTGCAGAATAAGTTCTGACAGCTAACGTTGAACGATAATGCACAATAACTCAAGGAAACACATTGTGAGGTCAGGGTCATCCCTTTTGGCTCCCCTCTGAATCCCAACAAAAGAGACTAGCCAACGGAGTCGACTCACTGGAAACACCTTCCTTTTTCATAAAAAATGAAAACGTTGTGCTGGAGGCATCGTTCAGATTCGGTAACACAGAACGCAAAAAGAAGTTTTAGCGAGAAAGTCAGTAAACGTATCAACTCTGCACAATACTAACCGTCATGTTACTCTCCAGGGGCCTAAACAGCCCTGCCGTTACTGCAATATTTCACATGCAAGCCATTGGCCATTAAGTGAATACACCTTAGCCTCGATTTTGAGACCTCCTCCGCAATTGGTAAGACCGGACGCTGGCTTAGTAACCAGTTCATCTAGCTCTTTAGACCTGTCCTCGTGGTCGCTTGGAAGAACAGACCCTAGGACGACTTAATTCCCCTTCTCTTTCCCATGCAGACCTATCTATTCTCGGACTCCGCCGCCGCCAATTAGATCGGCTCTGAACAAACGAGAATAACTTCAATCTCTTTTCTAATAGAGCCGTCCCCAACATCACGACAAGAACATCGATCATTCAAGATTGTGGTAATTTGTGGCTGCAAAGAGCATCTGCAATATTTGACATCTTGTCAGCGATAGGCGGTGCACTCCATAATGACCAGGCTGATTCTTGGAACTGAGTTAATTGGCCGTTGAATGGGACAGACAAAAAGCTTCTGCCAAAATAGGAATTCATGACTAAAATGAACAACTTACTAGTGCAAACCACTTCAGGCAGCATTGAGACATGGAAATGGGATGTCAACATTTCGGATCGAGATACTCTATTTGATTTGGAAAGGATATGGGCAGAAGCTAAGGAGAAAGCAACAGGTCCAGTGAAGGGGAGGAGGTCAAGCTGGAGGGAAAAACATGAGGTCAGCTGATTGGGAAGGGTGTTGTTTGGGAAGGAGGGTTGAAAGAGCATCATAAAGCAAGCCGGGAGCTTTTAAGAGGAAGACTACCGAGCAGAGGAAGCCGAACATGATCAGAGAGTGGACCATGGAATAAAGAACAGAGGGAAGCTAGAGGATGGTGATAGACAGGTTATGAGGGTGTAGTGGCCGAGAATGTGCGAGAAATGCATCTGATTGTTGTTAAACAAAAGGGGGCGGTGCCGTGAGTAAACAAATGAGATTGTTTCCCGGCGGGTAGAGAAATTGATGTGTCCGGTGGTCGGAGACTTCCAGTGGCATGATGACATGTTAGTCCATTAACCTGACTTGGACTTATCGTGACAGAATTGGAAGCAATGGACCAACATGTCGGGGCCGGGAATTGAAGTGTCACTGAAATTGATGGACACCTAGAAATCCTTTTCATTCTTTTCAATTATTATTATTATTATTATTATTATTATTATTATTATTATTATTATTATTATTATTATTATTATTATTATTATTATTATTATTATTATTATTATTATTATTATTATTATTATTATTATTATTATTATTATTATTATTATTATTATTATTATTATCCAAAATTAACAAGGATACGTCGAATCAGGCAACACTTACAAAGTCTCAATCCCAACTAAAGCAAAGAAAGGTGAGAAAAGGAACATTATTTGTTCAACCCCGGAGCCATGCGTCATACAAAAAGCTTCTAAGGTTAACATCAAAGCACCGGCAAGAAAGAAAAATGTATCAAGAATTTACAATTAGATCGTGGAGGAACCCAATCAATTAAATCAAATGATATTAACGAGCAAAGGAACCTCATCTTTTCTCAAAATCAATCATAGGTTCAAAGTTTCGACTTCTAACTTTCTCCAAACTAAGACATAACATCACTTGAGAGAACCATTGTGACAAAAAGGGAGCCGACGTATCCTTCCACTTCAACAAAATGGCCTCTGAGATATCAAGGTAACAAATGCAATAACATGTTGGTCAGACAAAGAGATACCACGGATATTTTGAAGACTTGTTCCAAAAAACACAGTTAATTTGTTTGGTTGTAAATTAATTTTGAGTGCTTTAGAAGTTGTAGAAAATAAGACTTCCAGAACTGTTCCAGTATAGAACAGGACCAAAACATGTGTCTGGGTGTAGCTGCCACAGTTTTACATCTACTGCAATAACTATCAACATTAGCAAACATTTTAGATAATCTCTCCTTCGTCAAATAGTAACAATGCACAATTTTACATTGAATCAGTGAATAACTAGCACAGATCGAAGTAAACTAACTTCAAAATCCGCGTCCAGTCCTCCGTCGCAAAAGTCAAATTAAGCTCTGTTTTCCCAATCTTGTTTAATCTTAAATAAACGACGCATATCGCATTAAAATAGCAAATCCTAAATTCTCCTAATGGAACTCTTCATGAAAGGGTTCATTCTCCTAATTGTATCTACTCAATATGTAAGGAAAATTATTTAAATAGTTTTGTAAAAACTGTCTAACCTGAAGGTATTATAAAAGTCTGCCTGAAAGACAGTATTTATCAATTAATTCTTCAAAAGACATCAGTCTATTCTTCAAATAAATAAAAAACTTTATTTTTTCCAAAGTAAAAAAAATGGATCACTCAAAGAAGGCTTCTAAAAGTAATTTCAGTAAAATAAATACAAAATTTATTTTTTTAAGATTAAAAATATATTACGGAACTGGAGCCAAGTTTATAAAGAAAGCTTAATCACAGGGTATAAATTTGAATTAGCAACTTTAGCTAATTACACAGGTAAAGCAGCTCCCAATAACGAGATTAAATAAAATTGTTTCACAGCTTCCAATTCCAAGTCTATAGAAACTGGATGATCAACCCAATGTATGCGATAGGACATATTTCGCAGTTTAACAGCCCAGTAATGCATTCTTAAATTAGGCAAACGATACCGCCACCCTTTTCAAATTTTGTAAGTGACATTTACTAATTCTTGGTCTTTTTGTATTCGATCACAAAGACTTCTTAGAAAAGCAGAGATATTCTGAAATAAATATTAAAATAGTTAAATATAATTTTGACTATATGCGTGCGACCAACAAGTAAAAATGTACGTGGGTTCCATCTACTAAATAAATACGTCATAGAATCTACCAAGGAAACAAAATTTGCTTCGTAAAGATCCTTTTATTTTCTATTGATTATAACAACCAAATATCTAAATGATTATAATATAATCGATCCTCGAATATTTTTTATAAAGATATGAAAAAATAATATTCTCTGTCATCAAGTTGTAAATATCTCCAGAATTCAATCAATCCAAAATCAATCTAAAAGGAATTAATAGGGGACATGGAGCGATTTCAATGTCGCTGATTGATTGAGCTCTTCTCAATCAAAGGATTTAAACAAAATTTAAAAGCCCCACCCATTATCAACATATATTCGTTGAAATCAGGCATTAAAGGACCTTTTTTAAGGAAAAAAAAGGATCATCTGAGTTAGGACCGTGCAAGTTGACCAAATCAACTTTGCTGTTACAGATTACTCCTTTAACAATTAAAAATCTACCATAAAAATCTGACTCAATATCCTCTTCAGTAAATATATTGGATATAATAAAGATGGGCGCTGCTTTAGTTTTAGTCTAAGAAGTAGAGTGAAATTGCACACCCCTCTACCATCCAAAAAATCTATTTTGATCTCCCCTCCTGATATGTGTCTCTTGGGCAAAAATTATATCAGGATGGAATTGATTAATGATTTTAAAAGTTATTTTTTCGTTTGATGGAATGATTCCAACCTCGTACATTCTATCCTATTGCATTAATCAGTTTAAATACCAGATTATAATTTTATTTACACATGCGCAAAGCACATAACAATATGGGACACAGTAATCCTTAGTCTGGCGTCAGATTGAGCAAGTGAGCCTTGAAGCTGTCATTCAATCTACGTCATTTCCTACTAAGGTAGAAGAGGGCGCACTGGGAGCACGGGATTCAAAGGATGATCCAGAAGGTTTCGCAGGTGCAAGTAGCTGCACACCTGAAAGGTCGGCTTCGGGACTTAATGCCGGTTGAGAAATAGCGTACAGGCAGATGTAGCGTTGTGCAAGGTTGCATGAATATGGGGGACCTGTAGGAAGTGAAGAGCATGATCTGCGAAGCTGGAGACGTGAGAGGGACAGACGTGCCTGGCGGTACAGTCGCTCTGAAAGTAACAGAAGTCGCGATATTATCCTGCATGCGGAGGCTCGTTGTCCGTTACCTGAGGACAAGGAGAATCAATCTCCTTTATTATTTGAAGTGGGATGGGGTAATGGTGCACGTGATGGAAATAGAACAGATAAAGATTATGACATCGCCGATCATAGTAGAAGTTGCATTTCAGTTTATTGAAAAAGTGCGGACACTCCCGTCTCGTCTGCACCCCGCCACAAATATACAAAGAGTAACTGCTCATCCAAACATAGTACAAAATGTAATAGCAGTTTCGCTCGTGTCACTGATGAGGGAGGTACAGACAAGATTGCCGGGAGGATCAGTCGCACTGCAAACGATGTCGGTATACAGTCTGTCTCTGGAGTTGGGCAGGAGAGATATACAGTCAGAATGGTACCAAACAGATTTGAAGGCGGTAGGAAAGTCGTCGGTGTCGTATATGAAATTGCGGATCTCAGCGTGCACCAGTCGTCAATGTAGGGGTTGTACGGATGGGCACGGGATCACAGTCTTAGGACCATAGTCCAGTAGCTGGACAGATGTGCGAGGGCGGGCAACAGGACCGCACGGTGGAACTGTGAGCACAATGCACTTTAAAATTGTACGGTGTTCTGATCCAGCAGAAGTTGGAAGACAAGCCGGCGAATGAAGGGAACGCTTTGAGCCTGGATGAGGGACATGTGTATGTAATTGACGCTTGGGTGTTCTGAGTGGAACAACGATTGCTCCGGCCCAGGCGGACAGAAGGTGCCGGCAATGCACGGAACGTTGGTTAGGTCCGGGTGCGCTAGGCCGCTGACTCAGGACTTCCTCGCAACAATGATGGAAAGCGGTGTTTTACCACATTTATTTTCTACTCCCTGAAGTTTGACTGTTTAAAGGCGTAAAGGCCCGTGTTTGTACAACAGCTCAGAAGCTGCAGAATGATGCACAGCTCTATCAACGACTCGAGCGGAGCCGCAAATATGGTAAAAATAGAATACAGTCGATTCCACGCAGATGGGACAGTGAATGGTGCCCACAGCAGGATGAAATTGCCCGAGACGATCAGCAATAAAACGAGGGATTTCCTGCGTTTCTCCATCTCCGGGTATCTCGCACTCTGTCCGTTTCCGGGATCCCTGAGTCTCCTGCGGGTTCAGCTGATGTCGAAGACGTGCCTGACGGTGAGGCCGTTGGTCAGCAGAACCAGCACAAATGGCAACACAGGGGTGAGGAAGTAAAAAAAAAAAATAGGTCAATTTGTGTCCTGAAATTGAAATTGAAAAATCTCTCTAAACAAATGAATAGATTGATTAACAACCTGTATATGTCTGAGAGTCGAAAATACCAGTAAATATTCTTTAAACAGCTGATCACAGTCACTGTCCACAAAACCACGGTCGTAGTATTCCTGGAGTAATGTTTTTATTCAAGTTCTGGCAACAAATGGCGACAAACCAATCAAAGGGGAACGTGACCGTGAACCAGACCTAACAGTCGGTGACGGAGTAATTCACAGCAGCGTGGATATTACACCCCTTGGTCATTGAGCGGAGGATAACGAGGAATGACATGTACATACGTAGAATCTTGCTCAGTATCAATTCCAGGAAGAGAACCAGAAGAAACGCCACTGCCATGGCAACCAGGTAGCAGGTGACAACTCTGGAGAGGTGGCACTTACCCCGAGACAGGATGATTATGGTCACCATGTTTACTGCGAACGAAAGAAACGTACAGGGTAAACACATCAGGAAGGGTTAGCTAAAAACAACACACACTGTAGACCAGTATTGACTGTAACAATGTTAAGAATGATTGTAGAAGACGGTTGAATATAATCGTAGTGTTACCATTCAATAAACCTATACTGTTTTGCAAACTACTGTCAACAATGCAATCTATTGCACAACAGATAACGATGGCGGATGATTGGGGAATTTCGTAGAGGTTGAGGGAAGAGGAAACTATCCTGAAGTAAGTGTCCATGACACACCTAACATTTACCTAAAGCGCCGATTCCTGTCCCTGATTGTTAACCAGTGCGCCGGGTTTGCAGAGAGAGCAGCGGCCCAAAGCCCTATTATTGCATCTCTCGTCTTGCTTGCCGCCATTCAGTGAGTGATTACGGCTTCAAATCATGTTATCAGCTCACCGTCCATTTTTTTTTTGGCATTCGCCTTCATATCTGTATGCTTATGACGATATCCGAAGGATTAGTCACTATGGATTGTACCTTTTCGAGAGAGAGAGAGAGAGAGAGAGAGAGAAAGCGCAGCGCTACGGACAGCCCGGGGGTTGCCATGGTTCCGGTATTGCGGAGTTATATGATGTGCAGCTTGTGTTCAACAGTTGTGGAATATATCTAAGGTCAACTGGCTTTGCAATCAGACTCATGAGACTCACAAGGAAGACACTGAGACTGGATGAGTTTTGTTAGAATTGAATTGTCAGTTGAAAATCCAAGAACATGTGTAGAACATTCGAGAAAATGCTGCGATATGCTGCTAGGTCACAATCCGTTCCAAAGGACAATACGCTTATAAGACATAGGAGCAAAATTAGGCCTCTATCGAGTTGGCTCTGCCATTCCATCATGGCTAATATATTACTCCATCAATTCCAATCGGCAGTGATAGAACATCGAAATCTACAGTGTCCTACCGGCCCTGTAGTCCACTTTGTTGTGTCGAACATATAACCTACTCTAGAAACTGCCTCAATTTTGCCTCCCTCATCGCCCTCTGCTTTCCTACTCTTCAGGTACCAACCTATTGTATCCGCCTCCACCACCGTCACCGGCATTGCTTTCCACGCACATTCCACTATCTGAAAACTAACCCTTGATATCTAACTTGCATCTACTTCCAATGAACTTAAAAATATGTTCCCTTGTGTTATCAATTTCACCCTTAGGTACAGGCCTCTGGCTATCAACAGGATCAATGCCTTTATCAGGTTACATCTCATTCTCCGTCGCTGCAAGGAGAAAAGTCCAAATTTACTCAACCTATACTCAAGAGGAATGCACTCTTTACTTCGCATCCTTGTAAATATCCTCTGCACTCTCTCTATTGTATACAAATCCTCCTTGTGGTGCGGTGACCAGAACTGATCACATCCCTCCAAGTGGGGTGTAACCATGGTCCTGTATTGCTCTAATATTATCTCGCGGCTCGTGACCTCAGTTCAACGCTTGAAAAAGTCATTCTTAGAAACACTATTAACTTGCGCAGTTGCTGTGAGTGTCCTACGGACACGGACCCCAATATCTCTCTGATATTCAACAGTGCCATGAGTCTTACCTTTAATGCTTTATTCCTTCTTCAATTTGACCTACCAAACTCAACCACTTCACACACATCTGATTTCGGCTCACTCTGACAGTCTCAGTCCAGTTTTGCATTCTGACTTTCCGCTGTAACCTCTGACAATTTTCCAGACAGTCCACAACAAACTCAATCTTTCTGTCATCAGCAACCGTTCAAAACGTTCAAACGTTCAATCCCACAACGGATCCCTGCGGAATACCACTGGTCACCGAGAACAGTCAGAGTAGGAAACATCGAGCAACCACCTTTTAGCTTCTACAGACAAACCAATACTGGATTCACCGAGCAGGTTCTTCTTTAGAACCCATTTCTCTTCACTTTATGCATCAGGTTTTACTGAACGAGAGCGAAGGCAGGGCTGAAAGAAACCGATGTGTTGGTTCAGAACAGCAACGTTTTCCGTCTATTAAATTTGAAAATATATTTGCAGGATAATGCAGGTGGACGTTTATTTTAGGAATTGGAATATTCTTTGACCCTTTCACCAGTGAGGTACAGATTTCTAAAAAACTTTCAAATTAATTTAGCAGGGGTGAGTAAAACATCTTTCAGCAGCTCTGTGAACCTACCCTGAGCCATGTCGTAAATAAATGCATTTGTACAGCTACTGAAATGCTGAAACTCAAAGCCCAAAATTTGTTCCTCAAAAAGCCGAATAGACGTTTCTAATTCTGTGTCGAAGCATCGCGTGAGAATGAAGACCAGAGTGGCTGTCGCCCACAGAGAAGGAAGTGAAAGGGACAGGAAGCTCGCGGAACAATCAACGCCCACGTGACACTGGACGTAGTGGACACTGCGTTGTACAAGACACTGTGAAGTCTGTATTCTTGACCAATCTGTTACAACGGGACTTCGCTAATCACCACCATTAGATCCTCCACAGCCATCGCCACCAGGTGACGACAGATGCTTTTGGACAGACCGCATTTTCCTCGGCAGAGTATGGTGATTGCCACAAGTTTAACTGCGGCTAAACGAAACAGAACAAAAACAAGATTTTTTTTAAAAATCAATCCACTATTTGTATAAATTTCTTCTGTTCGGCATTTACCTCTAATGGACTTCATCACTGGGAGTAAGGATAAACCTGTGTTTATGCGGTTTACATGAATACCCGTCCAGTGCATAAAGCACGATACAGTAGCATATAGTCATATAATCGCTTCAGGTTCACCGGCGCCGCAGCTACGAGTAGAGTGCAGGATTGATAGAGCCCAATATTTCCAAGCCGACCGGCATGACCATCTGAGCTGGTCCCGTTTGTCCGTGTATGGATCACATCTCTGTCAAGCTTCCCATTATTGAAACTGTCCAGCAATATTTTAAATATTGTTAACGACCCAGTAATATCCTGCTACTTTGTCCGTCTGTTCTAGGTACAGATCACATCCTTTGTAATAAAATGTCCCTCGGCCTCTAACTACATCTTTGTCATCTTCCTTCTTAGTTCATGTTTCCGCAAACCAATGGGGAGAAAAACAAACCCATGACTGCACACATTAACTGTATCTACACACCGTCAGGAATTAACACACCTCTCTCTATGAAGTCATGCTCCAAACGTCTCCTTAAGGACTAAAACGCTGCTCGTCCGAATCCGTCCCTGTGACACGGCGACACTCCTCACTAAAACTCAGGCACCAGAGTCATTGCAGCATATTGTTAAAATATTGTCTACATTCCTTTCCACATACTCCTGCTTTTCCTAAACAGAGCGATAAAAAAACCCGCACTATACTCGAAGGACTTTATCTCAAAAGATGGGCATGGTGTAACTAATGCGCTGATAGAGATTCATGGAAAGACGGCATAAAGAAGCAAAGAACCAGAGATTCTTTGGAAGAAATATCAGGATGTCTTTCTCAATAAAACGACACCCGCCCATTTGCGCTTCTTTTCAAAAGTCCCGAATCTGAACCCCGATATTTTTCAAGATTCACGATAAGATTCCCGACAAGAACCCCGATAATTCAAAGTTCTGAACCCCGATATTGCACGACAACCACTTTTTGTTTTTCAGCTGGGCGGGTTCAACCATCGCCTCAATGGGAACGTATTGCAAGGACTGATAACTGAGATTGTAAATGCTGTAAAGGAGTAAATGATGCCCGGCTGTCAACACAGCTGACAGGCACACTGGCAAAATTGCAATGCTTTGACCTGACGGCGTCGGTGTTCAGCTGCCGGCAATTTACGAAAAGTGAAATATCGGCTTCAATTCTGTCTATTGTTGCTGCTTGTATCAGCGTCCTAACTTGAAAATCCAAAATGTAAATACACTGACGATACAAGCTGTTTCAAAGTACAGTTCGGTGTATGTTTACTATTCAGAAAATTTAGGAATTATAATCTCTACTGCGTAATTTACTTCAGGGATTTTAACAATAATATGGATAAATATTTCAGAATTGTATTAGAAAAACCTCCCTTATTATTTGTGGCGGGATGGGGTAATGGTACACTTGATGGAAATAGAACAGATAGTGACGATGTCATAGCCAATCATGGTGGAAGGAAATTTCTGTTTATTTTAAAATATCGGACTCTCTCCTCCTCTCTGCACCACACAAGCAATGTCCTTAGAGGAACTGCTCATCCAAAGAAATTACAAAATGTAAAAGTGCTTTCGCACGTGGGACAGGAGGAGGTGCAGCAGGAGGTTGCCGGGAGGGTCAGTGGCATACCTGAAGGCGGTGGGGAAAGTTGTCGGTGTCATAGATGAAAGTGACACGTTCAGTGTGGGTGCAGGAAGCAGCAGCAATTCAGTCATCAATGTCGGGGTTGAACGGATGGGCTCAGGAGCACGGAGTCAGGACCATAGGCTCGTAGGCAGACCGATGTACGTAGGTGCAACTGTGGCGCACAATGCACTTTAAAATTGGAGGGAAATCTGATGCAGCAGAAACCGGAAGACAAGCCGGCGAATGAAGGAAACACACTAAAGCTGTGTGAGGAACCTCTGTATGTAATTTCTGCTTGGGAGTTCTGAGTGGAAGAAGGATTGCACCGGTCCAGTAGGACAGAAACTACCGGCAATGTTCGGAATTTGTTTATTTCCGGGTGAGTGAGGCCGCAAACTCAGGACTTCCTCGCAACAATCATGGCAAGCGGAGATTTTACCACACTTATTAGCTGCTACCTGAACTTGCTCTGTGTAACGGCGTAAAGGGCCGTGTTCGTACAACAGCTCAGAAGCTGCAGAATGATGCCAAGCAGTCGCAGCGAATCGGGCGGAAACACATATGTGGTAATAGAAGACAGCCGTTCCCACGCAAGGAACACAGTGAAAGGTGCCCACAGCAGGATGAAATTGCCCGAGACGATCAACAGCAAAAAGAGGGATTTCCTGCGTTTCTCCATTTCCGTGTCTCTGGTACTCTGTCCATTTCCGGGAATCCTGAGTCTTCTCCGAGCTCTGCTGGTGAGTAACACGTGCCTGACGGTGAGATCGTTCGTCAGCAGAACCAGGACAAATGGGACTACAGGGGTGACGAAGTAGTAAAAGAGATCAATTACAGTAGATTTCCTTAGAGTAACAAAAAACCATCTCTCAATGCAAATGAATGGATCTGCTAGCGGTCTGTAGTAATGTGAGAGCCGAAAATACCAGTAAATATTCTTCAAACAGCTGATCGCAGTCACTGTAGACAAAACAACAGCCGCAGTTTTCCTGGAGCAATATTTTGATTTCAGCTTCTGGCAACAAATGGCGACAAACCGATCAAAGGTGAACGTGACGGTAAACCAGACCGAACAGTCGGTGACGGTGTAAATCAGAGCCGCGTGGATATTACACACCTTGGGCATTGATCTGAGGAGAACGAGGAATGTCATGTACATAAGCGGAATCTTGCTCAGTAGCAGGTCCAGGATAAGAACCAGAAGATCCACCACTGCCATGGCAACCAGGTAGCAAGTGACTACTCCGGAGAGGCCGCACTTTCCCCGAGACAGGATGAATATAGTCACCATGTTCACTGCGAACGAAGGAAACAATCAGAGTAAACACATCAGGCTAAAAACAACATACACTGTAGACCACTATTGTATGTAACAATGTTTGGAATGATTGTCGAAGACGGTTGAATATAATTGTAGTGTTACCATTCAATAAACCTATACTGTTTTCCGAACTATTATAAACAGTGCAATCTATTGTATCAACAGACAACGATGGCTGATGATTGGGAAATTTCGTGCATGTTGAAGGAAAAGGAAACTGCTGCAGTTATTGTCCATGACATCCCTAACATTTAGCTGAAGCGCAGATTTCCGTCCCTGATTGTTACCCAGGGCGCCAGGTTTGCAGAGAGAGCAGAGGCCCAAAGCCCTGTTATTGAATCTCTCGTCTTGCTTGCCGACATTGATTGAATGAATACGGCTTCAAGTCATGTTATCAGGCTCACCGTCATTTTTTTTTTTTTGACATTCGCCTTCATATCTGTATGCTGGTTACGGCAGGGCGGAGTTATATGATGGACAGCTGGTGTTCAGCAGTTGTGGAATATATACAAGGTCAACTGGCTTTGTAATCAGACTCACGAGACACACAAGGAAGACACTGACACTGGATGAGTTTTGTGTGCCCACGAGAAGGGTGGGGCTTTTGCTCACAGTCTGGATAAAGAGGTGACCGGTGGAAAGCTATCGGTGTGTTTAACCCTTGTCTGAGTTGATAGCTAATCGCGTGAAAACGCCATTCTCTTTGCTGTGGTCGCAGTCGGTGACTTCTACAGGACTTTGGATGACGACATGGAAGATAAACGGCATCGCATGGGCCCTGGGAAAAAAATCACTTCTGTCTCTCCTCAATTCTACTCAATTTACCATCACGAACTGAACTGACTTCATGCCTACACCATTCGGAAGACCGCACCATTCACTACCTAAGCTTGCGGACGTTTAGGAACTCTAGTTACTCGCTGATACTCTGCTAAAATCTTTACCTGAACTTGTTTTATATGATTATGTAGTTACTAATAAAATACAGTTTGCAACAGAAGACTCAGTCTCCAGCTGTGTTCCATTTCTGCTGGTCCTTTTAACCCGTTACGGGGTACGTAACAATGCTATTCAGTAAAGTCTCAATAATGCGTTTTCTTTTTCAGCACCATTGGACCTGTCATAGACTCCGAGTGACAATTGATCCGATAAAATAAAAAGTAAACTGCCCACGTACGTGGATATAGAACGGGCGAGCACAACGCTGAGCAGAAGCGGAATCCAGAGAAATGTTCCCAATTACAGAACGTCCACGGCACGTTATTGCGGAATGACAGCCAATGAGGAAACGTGATGAAAGTTATGAGTATATCCTAAGAGCTTAAAAGAGGGAGGTAGTTCTATTCTGAGCCTAAATGCAAATTAACTCTTTAATAATATGGCAGGCACGTCCGAAGGTCCAAAAGAGCGGAGGAACCTGGTTAATGTTCAGGAACAGTCTGATGTGCATATGATAGTCACATCGATTAGCCACGGAAAGACTGGGAGGTTAGAACCCAGTTTAATTGCAAAGGAACATCAAGTGAGGAAGCAACTTGCTTCACAGCAGGTATACCTGAGTCGCAGATAGAGCGGATGGAAAGGGGGTATCCTATCAAAATGTAACGTCTCAGCATCTCAGTGACAGGCTGTTGTGTGTAAGTTCACTAATCAGAAATTTGACCTTTGCATCCAGAGCATTAACGTTTATGAAGAAGAAAATCAATAGACAAAGAAAGTAGCTACACCCAAAATTACTATATGCTTGCCACCATCTATAAAACAGTCGTTCCAGCCCCGTGAACACCGCTGACGGAAATCCCTCAATGTTCCCGCAACGAGCCCGTGCTCCCTCTCCAATGACACCCGGGAACTGACTAATACTCGGAAACGGGAGGCAGTCGGCCCTGGCAGCGCCTTTCATCGTCGCCGCCTCGACCCGTGACTGGCCATTTCGGCCGAGCCCAGGAACAAGCCGAGCAAGAGATCCTCCTCTCGACTCGCCCCCTTCCGAACTGGGTGCCCGTAGATGAGAAACGCGGGACGAGAGTGCAGCCGGAAACTCAGCAGCAGGCCTTCGGAGCATTAACGGAGACAACCTGATCACAGCACCCGGTTATAATCCAATCGATCATGGCTGATGTATTTCCCTACCTGCCTTCCCCACTTAATTTTTTATGCCCATATTCATAATGAAGCTATTCATTTCCCCTTAACATCTTTTGGCTTCGGCAACAGTCTTTGGCAACAAGATCGTTGGACACATTGCCTCCGAAATTCCCCCTCAGCTCTGTTCCGACGGCAGCATTCATCTATTCTGAGATTGCACTCTCTGGTCCTAGACTCTCCCACTGTTGGATCGACCCTCTACACGACGGCTCGTTCTGTGTCTTGCAATTACAGGAGAGCTTCTCCAGTTCCCCGCTCCATTCTCCGCACGGGCAGAGAATACAGGCACAGGGCCGTCAAACACGCCTCATGCGTTAAATCGTTTATTGCCCTAAACCTGCTCTGGATGACCACCACGGCCGGCACATATTTTCTTAAACAGGATTCCTCACGACAGCAAATCATCAAACTGCATAGAGCAAAAAATTGCTTAATTATCAACTAGTATGTGCAAGATCGGCATTAATTATTTATATCGGAGGTACAGGCCAGAAAGAAAACGTTCTCGTACGTCATCTATTGAAAGACACTCACCGGGAAGAGCAATGATAGCGAGGACGGGGAAGAAAATCACTTTAATTGCTTCTAACGCATGCGCGACTCGATAATCTACCGTTATCCAATCATAATCTGCAGAAATATATGGAACCATCCAGAAGATATTTTTCCCATTTCCCGTTATATTCCGAGCTGTCCTTCCCGGACTCTGATCCATGACAGAACGAGCCAGTCCGTCCTGACTCTCCTCTCGGTGCCTTTCCGGATCTCTGTCTGTGGCAGGAGAGGCTGCTCTCGCTGAAACTGAGGGAACTGAGTGAAAGCGACTCTTATTAATAAGAGAGAGAAAAACCCTCCGCTGACGTCAGCAGTCTACCTGGGATTGACACGAATTATTTTCTATGAAACGACGGGAAGAGTTAACCCTTGGTTTACCCAGTAGTTGAGTAGACGAGCAGTGTTGCTGTTACGTGGCTTGGAATTCAAAAATAATAATAAATCTCACCGCATTTCGGAGGATTTAACAATGTTTAAAACAGAACAAAATCGTCTGAAATAATTAAATATTGTATGTATTTTCATTTAAAATTCCTGTAAGGAAAGAGTTAAATCAGTAAAATATCACTTATGATTCCTCTTCGGTTTGCCTGAAACGGAGGAATAAAAAACAATGGTTCAGAAACAGAACACCGAAAGCTTGGAATGCGGAAGTTTCATGAGAGAGAAAAGGACTATCAGTCTTCTGTAGAAACCTGCTCTCATGTTAGACAGGAGTAAGAAGTAGACATGAAAGGCAGGCAAGTGGAAACTGAGAGAGAGAGAGAGAGAGAGAGAGAGAGAGAGAGAGAGAGAGAGAGAGAGAGAGAGAGAGAGAGAGAGAGAGAGAGAGAGAGAGAGAGAGAGATTCTCTGGTTCTACAAGTGGCTGATTAGTATTTCTCACGTCATACTGATATATTAGATATGGTAATAATCTTCAACATGTGCACTTGCGAGTTCCTGATGCTGTTGAATCCGAAAGGAACAAGGAAAAAATAAAAAAAAAAAAATCTCCTTACTGCCCATACCCTTACTTGTAGCCCATACAAGTGTCCACACCGCAGTCATGCAGATGTTATCACTGTGTGGTAACTGATGCTGTTTCGCTCTGTGTAAAATGACGGCGTGGTAGACTGGGCTTAAATCCAGGGGCATCAGCATTTTGTATGAAATATTTTTGTATATATTGGCAAGAAATTTTGATGCTGTGTCTTTGTGCAATTTACCTTCCGCTGAAGATCACACACAAACAAACAGCCAGCAGTCCTTCAAACCGGTTATTCGGTTTATTTTATTATTCTTTGTTCCTCGTTTATCGATTCTTTAGAATGTTTCCTCTCACTTCAGCAGTATGTGCATTCAACTATTATTTCAAAATCTTTGGAAACCGGTCTTGTTTCCTTGTTGCCGTCGGCTGATAACATGGCATATCTGTGATCGTACAAAAGTCGGACGGAAACGGATGAATCACATTTCTTCCTAACTCTTATTAATCTCTCTGGTGGTTTGCAGTAGCTTCTCATAAGGATTAGAAATGCGGAATCAGCGAAACGGGCACGTTTATTCACATTCGTCATCGCAATATATATGTGCGATGAAAACTCGCTTTTTTGGTCTGCTCGGTCGGAGTGTAACCACTGTGCGATTTATCGACAACTATAAATCATAGTGAGCGTTCGTGTCCAATAGCTTCAGTGAAAAAGCATCACATGATCATGATGTTTAGGGTACTAGACATCCCATCAACGATGTAAATACTGAGATATTGACTGTGCAGTTTGTATTTTACTATCAAATAACAGTTATATTTGCTGACATGTGAGCGGCCATAAGCAATTCAATGTTAAACGAATGTTGTCACCCTTGCCCTTCGGAACCCGTGGCGGTGAGATCAATGATAATTCGACATCATCTTTAGTCGTATGGTTCTTCTGAGTGACGTGTTTAAAGACAGACGTTGTCATGGTCAGTTCTGATGTTGGGGTAGCAGTGACTACATGTGCGGAACATAATGGGACTGGTCATGCAGTTTACTTCTCTGTCTGGACAGTGCTGGGACTGGATATGCAGTGAAATTATCACTGTGATCAGGGATGTGGGATTTAATAAGTAGGCGCGCTGTGATTCTGGCAAATTATGTGTTTGGATCAGCAATGATATTACAGGAATAGATTCTTCCCTCAGACATTAAATTTCTGAATCGTATAGAACACAGAAACCATACTTGTTCTCTTTATGCCTTAACTTAATTCATTTTTTTGACAAATGTTAACTGTGATGTACAGTTTTAATTGATATGTACTGTTCCCGCATAATGGCAAATTTCACGAAGTAAGCCACTGACATTAAACTTCATTCTACTTCTATTTTTTTTTTAATTTAGTGATTCGCTTCTAAGATCAGCGGCTGCTGAATTTGGCGCTGCGTAGGATCGCTTTAAGAAATAGACTGTGCCTGTAATAGCTGTGATGTTCCAGAAGTGAAAATAAGTTACCTACCTCACACTTGGTATCCTCTTCAATCAACTGTGCAGTGTTACACTTTCGAATGTTATGAGTGAACCCTCTACCACCAATCACCTTACGTCGTGTGTCCCAGATTCCTCTTGACATACCGTTCATCAAGTCTTTCGTCAGATACTGGTAAATTACCAATCCCTTTACACGATTCGTTTGTCTAAACCCGTCTCAAGTTTGGGAAAGCTGCCCCGTGATGAATATTTCCACAGCCAGATATAATGAAAAATGCTGATTATGACTTATCCAGTGTATATATTTACGGTACAAACGTTGAGTTTGACACATTGCCTGCACAGAAGCTGAAGTTGAAAAGAGCAACATGTCATACAGTCATATCCTGATCCCTTTAACCATGATTCGACATGGCCGATGTGAAATCTGCATCGCCCTATGAAATCAGTACCAAAGCAGACAAATATGATAGCACAATCTAAGTGTGAATGTAAGGCAGAACAAACACCCAAGCTTGCACTTTTCTACCTTCAAAACCGTTGTAGGTAACTGGCATATACTGGAAAAAAAAGTTAATTGCCGATGTGAAATTCCTCATCAAATGTTCTAAATAGCAGAGGGAAGGAAGATGAGGATGGTTGCTGTCCCACGTATACTAACCCTTCATGTAATTTCGGAAGGAAACCTACACTCTGAAATTCACATCAGCTCCTGGAAGTTGATTACGTTCAACGAAACAGACATTTTCAGGTAGTCAGGTATCTTGTTGTGAAACAGAGGATTAATTCAAACAATGCAATGCCAATACAAACCTAGCAAACACTCGACTGTCTTCCGGTCATCCATGCACGAATTACCTCTCTTTATCTTTCTAGTGATCTCACAAATGTAACACTTACCAGGCTGGTATATGTCTCGGGGAAAAGGAGATCCAGCCACACACCAACCCCGCCTCCCGTACACGCAGGTGCTGTGAGATTCAAGTTTATACCTCGAGCCCGCACACAGTATCAACTTCACACCAGATACCGTTATGAAATACACTTTAAAGAGTTTAGTAAAACTAAAAGAGTTCTAGGCAAAACAATATATATGAAAGAAAAGAAAAAAAAAGAAACAAAAGGCGCCGACTTATCAAAGGTCAGACACATTAGTGCACATCGTTGGAGCTCAACCATCGAACCATTCGACCCCTCGTCGCTAGCCTCCGACCTCCACGTCTTCGCACCCGGGACCAACCAAGCAGTTCAGCGCAAGTCCAGCTTCCTCGGCGTCTTCCTCCCGTCTCCCGCGAAAAATCCCTCCCCCCAAGTTCCCAGCCTCACAAGACAAAATAACCATTCCTCATTGGTTAACAAATGAATATAATCCCCATATCAGCAAGTTTACAGCTAAGCAACTGCGAGAGAAACACTTATCAGACAAAGAAACATTCCAACTCTTAACAAACCAAAGAAGCCATTTTGAGTCACATACACAGGACATTGTACATTCTCTCCCCCCCCCCCCACCAGCAAATGGCATGCCCTCATGGCATTTCCAGAGTTCCCCAAAGCTTCTTGCAACACACAAAACCCAACCCAGGTGCAGAAAGTAACGACATAACTACCCAGAGCAGTAGAAATCACACTTGGGACTCCTTGTACCACAGATGTCAACCGCTCCGTGGGCGGCTACTTCTCTGAGATCTCCGTACCCCTTCTGCCGACCCTTCTACCTCACTGGGCTCACACTTCACCTGCGGACCCACTGTCTCGGACAGCCCAGGTCCACCTGAACGACCCTCACCCTATCCCTCACGGGGTTGCCCCCTCACCTGAGGACACACCAGTTCACGCTCGGGTTCCACCCTCCCTCCCCCCAACGCTGGTTGGCTCTCCATCTGACCCTCATTACCTTCCCTCCTCTCACCGAACTCAGTATGGGAAGGGGCAGCAGCCTCCTGTCCTGGTACTGGAGCGCCAGCGAATGGGAACAGGGGCCACTCATCTGATTCGTCATCTTCCGAATCGGTATCCATTCCCGGGTTAAGGACCCGTCCCAGCTCTTCAGCAGCGGCCTCTTCCCTCGCTCCGCGACCTCGCAGAATCCTTACACTAGGCGCAACCTGCTCCTCTGGCTCCTTGGCCACCTGCACCGCTTGACCCAGAGGCAGCAGGTGATTCCGATGGAGCACCTTGATAGGCCCATTCCCATCCTCAGGTTTCACCCGGTAAATTGGTAGATTCGGCATCTGGCTCTCTATTACATAGGGGCTGGCCGCCCATCGATCTGCCAACTTGTTCTTACCAGGGAGTCCCAAATTCCGTAAACGGACCCGGTCGCCCAGTAATAATTGGATAAACTTCAACTTTCGGTCATACCGCATCTTATTCCTCTGAGTTTGTTTGGTAGCCGCTGCCTCGGCCAACTCGTACGCCCTCTGTAACTCCCTCTTCACATCGGACACATACTTTAGATAGGGCTTCCCGGGTAATTTACCCACTTCAACCCGAAAACACAAGTCAATGGGCAACCTCGCTTCCCGCCCAAACATTAGATAATAGGGCGAGTACCCTGTAGCATCATTGCGAGTACAATTGTAACAGTGAACCAATTGTCCAATATAATGACTGCACTTACTTTTCTGCCCAATCGCCAGTGTCCTGAGCATACCCAACAGGGTCCTTTTGAACCTCTCTGGCTGAGAATCTCCCTGTGGGTGATAAGGGATAGTCCTGGATTTCTGAACACCAAGCATAGTCAGTAATTCATGGATAAGGCGGTACTCAAAGTCTGATCACTATGGATTCGCCTGGGAAGGCCGTAATGAACAAAATACTTCTTCCATAACACCTTCGCCACTGTCGTCACCTTCTGATCCTTAGTGTGGAAGTGCCTGAGCATAGCGAGTGTAATGATCGGTGATGACTAAGACATTCGCGGTGTTGTTGGTATCAGGTTCAATCGACGGAACATCCAAACACACCAGGTCCAGAGGGCCCGCACTCTGCAAGTGCGACAGTTGAGCCGCCGACGCCGGGAGGGTCTTCCTCCGGATGCAACGACTGCATCCCCTACAATATTCTTCAACCTCCCCCCTCATCCGGGGCCAGTAGAACCGGTCTGTGAGTAATCCGTAGGTCTTTTCCACCCCCAAGTGTCCAGAATCATCATGTAAGGTCTGGACAACAGTCTGCCGATACTCCTCCAGCAGGTCCAGTTGCCAACGGCGAGGTTGGTCCTCAGGCCCCGTGACCCGGTGCAAGATTTGCTTCTTTAACTTTAACCGAGGCCACTCCTTCAATAACAGAGGCACTGTCGGGTGTTTCTACTTCTCGGACAACGCCACATCCCACTTCTCTGCCGCTCTCCACACAGTACCAAGACCCGGGTCATTTTGCTGAGCAGCTGCCACTTCCCCCGGACTCAGTTCCGGCAACTGAATAGTCCTCAATGAAGTCAGGTCACAGTAAGCTAGGGGTATGGCTTCGTCAAAAACCCCCAAATGGTCCACGACTCCCAGTCTCCGTCTTCCCTCGGCCTTCACGGTGATAAGAAACTGACACATTGCCTTTACTCCAGGGGCAGGGACACTCACCCACTCCTCGTCCTTCTCCTGTTCCCCCGGCTCCCGACATGACAAAGCATCCGCATCGACATTCTTGCTTCCAGGGCGGTACCTCAGGCTGAAATCATATATCGACAAGGCCGCCAGCCACCGATGTGGCATCCAGCTTAGCCGAAGTCAAAATATAAGTGACAGGATTGTTATACGTTCTCACCTCAAACTTGGCTCCTTATAGGTAATCGCTCAGCTTGTCCACCACCGCCCTCTTCAGCGCCAGGAACTCCAACTTGTGAGTGGGACAGTTTCTCTCAGAGGGCGACGAACTTCGGTTGACAAATGCTAGCGGTCTCAAAGCTTTGCCATGCTCCTGGTACAGAACAGCCCCGAGACCCTTTCGGCTGGCATCCGTGTGCAGCACATATGTCTTTTGGGGATCGGCAAAACCCAACACCGGGGCCTGGGTCAGTGCCCTTTTCAAAGATCGGAACGCCTCTTCACATTGATCATCCCATTTCGAGCCAAAAGGTTCCGCCGGGTTCCAGTATCCGCCAGCGTCTTGCCTCCGGTCCCCGTTACTTTTCTTTCCCGCCGGGGGATAGCCACACAACAGCTGAGTCAACAGGTGACACACTTTGGCATATCCTTTCACAAATCGCCGGTAATACCCACAGAACCCCAAAAAATGAGCGCAGAGCGCCCACTTTCTGCGGTCTCGGCCAGATGGTCACGGCCTCTCTCTTGGTTGGATCAGTAGCCTCTCCCTCTCGCGAAATGATATGGCCAACGTAGCTGACCGACGACTTGCAGAACTGGCATTTGTCCAGGGAAAGCTTCAGCCCTTCTTCATTAAGCCGTCCCAACACCTTTAACAGTCTCTCCTCATGTTTCTCCAAAGTCGATCCAAGCACTATCAAATCGTCCAGGTACACCCGCACCTCTAACAGATTCATATCCCACACAGTTCTCTCCATAAGCCTCTGGAAGGTGGCTGGGGGCCCGATATGCCTTGGGGCATTCGTTCGAACTGAAAGAACCCCAGCGGGCAGATAAAAGCGGTCTTCTCTTTATCGCCCTCACTCAGTGGGATCTGGTAATACCCACTTCTTAAGTCCAGCACACTGAACCACTTCGCACCGCTCAGGCAGGCCAGCGCATCCTCGACTCTTGGGACAGTATATTGATTAGGGACAGTTCGCCGATTCAACGTCCTGTAGTCAACACATATGCGCACTCTCGCATTCTTCTTCCGTGCCACCACTATTGGGGACGCATAAGGACTTCGGGACTCAGCTATGATTCCGGCCTCCTTCAACTTGCACAAGTGCTGCCGCACGTCCTCAACATCTGCCGGAGCCAGCCGCCGGGATCTCTCTCGGAACGGGGTGTCCTCCGTCACCCGGATGGTGTGGTGAGTGCTTTTGTAGCAGCCCACGTCAAACTCGCTCCGAGAAAAAAACAGCTTCCATCTTCAGCATCTTCTCCACTAGCCTGCGTTTCCACTCCGGCGACACTGGGGAATCCCCGAAGTTAAAGGCTTCAGCGGTCAGCTCCCTTCGATGCTCCGATCCCACTGGTGCGCTGGACATTAGAGTCACCGGGAACAGATGTGCCAGCGGCATTCCCCTCTTAAAGGTGATTTCCCTTGCCGTGGTGTTCCTGACACTTATAGCTATACGCCTCGTATGTACCACCCCTGGTCTCTGCACTTCGGGCCTCACCAGCGCCCCCGCCGGAAATCGTGTCTCCCCTTCAAGATCGTCTGGGGCGTCTACTAACAGGGCTTCTCCCGTCGGCACTCCTGGGAATCTGGAGGTCCCCATCACTAGGGCTACCTCCCCTGGTCGGATCACCTTGGGCCTCGCCTGCGTACACCACACCGTCCCTCGTTTACCCTCCGGGTCCAGCCCTTGGGAGGTAACCCCTTCTGCGAACACTGCTCGAAACACTGGATGCACCGAGAGGGTCTCCAGAAAGTCTTCCCCCCCCCCCCCCTTTCTCCTTACAAGCTCCCAGGAGCCGTCGCACAACTGGGGAGTTAGTCCCCACCAGGAGGGCAGCACCACCGGTTTCAACCGGGTCAGGGCACAAGGACACACCAACACCAACGTCTCAATAGCTTCCGACACTCCCCATCCGGAGTAGGCTTGGTTCCGGAGAACACCCCCAGCTTCAGCCGTGGCCTCTCGGCCACTCCCACCAGGGAATTAAGTGCGGCTGCCAGCTCCGATGCTTCCACCCTACCTGGGGAGCGGGGCTTAGTCACGACTCCCTCCTCCCACCTCCCTTTACTAGTGCCGGGCACCTCTGTGGGGTCCACCTCTAGCTCTAACTCCTCCTCCGATGTTTCCTCAGCCTCATCCTCGGAGAGGGGGTGGAGCCCCCACGGCCCCTCCTCCCCCGGTAAACTGACCGTCGCCGGCAGTTCCACCGTCCTGACGTCAGCACTCGTACGAACTAACACCCAGCTAGACTCTACCTCTTTAACACACCGTCTAGTTACCAATTCTACCAGCCCAATACCCTTCACCGAACTTAAACCCCTCACTATCGCGTCTCCCGAAACTCGAAAATCCACTTCGCTCACTACGCATGCGTACTGTACTGGGACATCTTCAAACTGGCACCAACAAAAAATCTCATCTCTGTCCTTCTCCGCTCTGCTGCCTGCGTGATTCCACAGCCCCTGACAATCCAATCCGGGACGAGCACCCCACAAATGTAACACTTACCCAACAGGCTGGTATATGTCTAGGGGAAAAGGAGATCCAGCCACTCACCAACCCCACCTCCCGTACACGCAGGTGCTGTGAGAATCGAGTTTTATGCCTCGCGCCCACCAACAGTATCAAACCCACAACAAATACCGTTATGACGTACACTTTAAAGAGTTTACTAAATTTAACAGAGTAGTCGGCAATACAATATATATATACATGGAAAAAAACAAAAGGCGCCAACTTATCAAAGTTCAGTCAGTTTAGTGCACATCGCTGGAGCTCAAACATCGAACCATTCGACCCCTCGTCACTTGCCTCCGACCTCCACGTCTTCGCACCCGGGACCCGCCCGGGGGTCTTCCGAGCAGTGCAGCGCACGTCCACCTTCCTCGACGTCTTCCTCCCGCACTCTCCTCCCACCAAAAAACCCGCGAAAACCCCTCCCCCAAGTTCCCAGCATCACAAGACATAATAACATTCCCCATTGATTAACAAATGAATACAATTACCATATCAGCCATTCTAAAGTGAAACAACGGCGAGAGAAACACTTATCCGACAAAGAAGCATTCCTACTTGTAACAAACCAAAGAGGCCATTTTGAGTAACATACACAGGACACTGTACACTGATTTCCGTGCGTAGTGTGTGTTCGTAATGGCCATACCTATTAAATAAATTGTTATTGCATATGTATCCTGTATTATTATTTTTGTGCGGGTACCAGGTATCCCATCTCTAATAATGGATCGGTTGTAGGGACCTGCCTCTAAAACTGGATTAGGATTGTATTTATAATAATGTAGGCATGTTTCATGATGGTGTATCTTAAAGTAAGAATTTGGTGAAAGATGTTTGTCACTTGATGGTGCCTGTGTAAGTAATCAGATTAAACTAAACTGCTGCAGGATACTGCAATGTGTGGATTCTTTCTGGTTTCACATGGCATATTCTGTTTTTATTGTCTTGCATTTGTTAGCCTTTTATTGTGCATTTTTGATGTTTTTGTCTTAACCACCTGGACCAGTATTGCCACAAAGAAGCATCCAGTTGCTGGGATGACGTCTACAACTTTGAGCCTGTCGTCGGACGTGTTTCCGTTGATACCTAGTGTGTTCAGATTGTGTGGATCTCATCCATGGACGGTTATGCTTATCCATTGGCTAACTCTTTCTTCCAGAGCAGTGTTTGCCAACCTTTTTTTAAAGCCCACAATGACCTCCTGAAGCCCTTCATACTTGCCACGCTCGCCCTTCTTAGACCGAATGTAATTTACAGCGCTCCCAGTGTAAAAACGTGGCTACCATATGCCAGCATAGACAAAATATTCTGCTTTAACTTTTAATTTATCTTTAAACCTAGTTTTCACAGTACCTGTGCACTGCACGGCAGCTGTGTGATGTTGACAATGAATGATACCACAGACTTGCAATTTAATTTTCATAAATTCCACTAATTCCAGGCCTGGCGACCTAGTGCTCAACCCGTTGCACAAGAAATCATGTTCCTGTTCAGAATAAT
The DNA here is from genome assembly GCF_030144855.1 of Hypanus sabinus. NCBI lineage: Eukaryota > Metazoa > Chordata > Chondrichthyes > Myliobatiformes > Dasyatidae > Hypanus > Hypanus sabinus. The sequence goes on along the minus strand of NW_026779066.1, from coordinate 26,487 downwards.
GTTGTCATCAATATACATTTTGAGGTTTCGTAGACAGACTCCCCGTTGATATCTGTTTTTCAACTTTTTACAATAGATAAAATCTTCGTCTACTTCTCTGTCTTTGATAAACCGTACAGACGCCATTTGCAATGCCACGTTTTCTCACACAGTTGTCTCGCAAATTCTGTTCTTTTTTTATAGTTCTGTGCATAGTGATACTTAATCTCCTTACTCATTTCATCAATACGAAAAGATACAGAGCTATTACTCAGGGGAATTGATTTTAAATACTGGTATCCATTTTGAGAACAGTGGTGAGCACTTCTGACACTACAGCCATTAATAATCTTTCACTAATTGTAAGAGATTTTTCACACATTGCTGTTATTTTGGAAACGTTATGAGAAGCAAAGAGACCATGATCAACGTAGTTTTTAGCTTTCCGAACAAATAACTCGAGTGTGCAACGCTATCCAAATGCTTCTTTCATCTTCTGGAACTGAGTAATACCATAGGTCGCCTTTTCAGGGTGTCTCTTACGGAAGTGTTCCTGCAATCTCGATGTTTTCAGTGTTTCATTAGACAGTGCAGTATTGCGAATAAGATACATGGGCATCACAGATCTGACGGAAATAGAATAAAACCATACTCCGGTTACGTAAAGACGAATTTTTTGAAATTTCTGGTTCCTCGCAGAATTAGAATTCAAGTTTTCATCGCCTTCAATCTCACAGAAATCCTGCCGTACGTACTAATTCATCATTATCGGGGCTAGACTGTTAAAGTGCATGAGCTTGCTCCGTGCCGTGAGTCAAGGGCAACTGTTGAGCACTCTGGTTGCTCATTTATGCTTCCCCAATAACGTCTGTTAGGCTGGTTAGGCGGGAGGAGGTTGCCAATTTTCAGACGGTTGTGACGAGGAGCGCTCGCTGCCTGCGGAGCTATGGCTTCTTCTGTGTTCCAGGCCCTGGTACCGCAAGTATTAGTACATAGAAATTTACAGCACATTACAGGCCCTTCTGCCTAGAATGTTGTGCAGCGCATTTGGCTTACTCTAGAAATTGCCTGGAATTTTCCTAGCACACAGCCCTCTATTTTTCTAAGCTCTATGTACCTATCTAAGAGGCTCTTAAAAGACCCTGTTGTATCCGCTTCCACCACCACCGCCGGCAGAGCATTAAACACACCCATCACTCTATGCATGACAAACTTATCCCTGACCTTAACTCAGGAACGATTTCCAGCACCTTAAAACTATTCGCCCTCATGTTAACCATTTCAGCCCCGAGAAAGTGCCTCTGACTATCCACACGATCAATGCCCCTCATAATCTAATACACCTCTATCAGGTCACCTCTCATCATCCGTCACTCCAAGGAGAAAATGCCAAATATACTAAAACTATTTTCATTAGGCACGTATCCACATGCTTCTTGTAGTGTGGTGACCAGAACTGAACACAGTATTCCAAGTGGGGTCTGACTCAGGTCTTATATAGTTTATATTGCCACACCGCCACACCAAGAATCTTGAACGTACCTGACCACTGTTATTTGCCCCTAAAGCCCCCATGGAACACGTAACCCCCTACGATGGGAATCACTGCTTAATGGTGCTCTTTCCTCCCCCTATTTCTGGACTGAACTTTCATATCTGTTCAGTGGTGTGCATTTTTTAAAAGGATAGCATGTGGCCGTACAGAGTGTTGTTCCAGTTTTCGTTGATAAAAAGTTTATCCTTAGGGAGGGGAAAAGAAAGTGGGAGAGGGGGGAGACAGGGAGGGGGGACAGAAAGAGGAGTACAGAGAAATGATAGTGGAACTGCGGAGAGACAGGATGAGCGGTAGTAGAGATAGATTGGGAGGGAGAGAGAGACGGGGAAAGCGAAAAAAGGAGGAAGAGAGCAACAAGGCCAATAGCACAGTCTGAGGGGAGATGGGAGTGGAGAAGCGGAGGCGAGAAATAGGGGTAGGAAAAAGGCGGGGCGACAGGGAGGGAAGAGAATAGCGGGAAATGAAGCGGACGTGAGTGAGAAATGATCATGGAGCGAGAGACGGGAAAAAAGCTTGGGAGAAAGAAGTGACTGAAGAGAGAGGGGGAAGGAATAGTGGAGGGAGAAAAATGGGGGAGTTAAATGGCGATAGAAGTAGGGATGTAGAAGGGGAGATAAATAAGGGAGAGAGGTCTGATATCTCTCTTGGTGAGAGAAGCAAGACAGGAATTGATATAGGCCGCTCATTTTAACTGGAGACGGGTGGAAATCTCAGGAATTCTATATCTTCCATATAATTTTCTTCGGGATCAATGATGAGTCTATCTATCTAGATGAGTACAGATTCTTTCAGGTTTGTTACCCACCCCCCCCCCCCCCCCCCGACCGGTTGCTTGGGTATATTTGAGGGGTACATAGGTAATCATTTAAAGTAGCAAGGGGAATGGGCACAGGAGAATAGATCAGCCACAATCATAAGACACACAGGAGAATTACTCCTCATTTCTGTTCTAAATTCAGGTCCCTCTATTCTGAAGGTGATCCCCCTGATCCTGGACTCTGCACTGTAGGAAACACCCTTTTCACATCCACTCTATCTGTGTCCTTTAGTCCTAGACTCCCCCACTATAGGAAACATCCTCTCCACATCCACTCTATCTGTGTCCTCTGGTCCTAGACTCCCCCACTATAGGAGACATCCTCTCCACATCCACTCTATCAGTGTCCTCTGGTCCTAGACTCCCCCACTATAGGAGACATCCTCTCCACATCCACTCTACCTGTGTCCTCCAGTTCTAGACTCCCCCACTACAGGAGACATCCTCTCCACATCCACTCTATCTGTGTCCTCTGGTCGTAGACTACCCCACTATAGGAGACATCCTCTCCACATCCACTCTATCAGTGTCCTCTGGTCCTAGACTCCCCCACTATAGGAGACATCCTCTCCACATCCACTCGACCTGTATCCTCCAGTTCTAGACTCCCCCACTATAGGAGACATCCTCTCCACATCCACTCTACCTGTGTCCTCCAGTTCTAGACTCCCCCCACTATAGGAGACATCCTCTCCACATCCACTCTATCAGTGTCCTCTGGTCCTAGACTCCCCCACTATAGGAGACATCCTCTCCACATCCACTCTATCTGCGTCCTCCAGTTCTAGACTCCCCCACTATAGGAAACATCCTCTCCACATCCACTCTATCTGCGTCCTCCAGTTCTAGACTCCCCAAACATCGGAACCATATTCTCCACATCCAGTTTATCAGGGCTTTTCAATATTCGAGAATGATGCCCACATCGCTTCATTAATCTAAACTCCAGCGGGAACAGGCCCAGGGACACCAAATGCTCCTCGTGCTTTAACCCTGTCAGTGCCAGAATCATTTTCATGAACATCTTCTGGAACCTCTTCAATTCCAGCACATAATTTCAGAGATAAGGAGACCATATCACCATCTCATAATTGCCATGTGTGGTCTAACCAAGGCCGTTTAAAGCCTTAGTATTATATCCTGCCTTCTAGTCCTCTCGTATTGAATACCAACATCACATTTACATAAACTTAAAGGTGAAAGGCTAGAGTGGGGTGGGAAGAGGGAAGTGTTGGCATAAGGAAGCCGTTGCTATTCAACCATCATCCCTGCTAGTGTCTCCTTCCAATCAACTTTGGTAAACTCCTCTCTCGTGAATCTGCAGTTCATCTCACTCCACTAATCATGATGAATCTTTTTATAGCTTTACCTCTCAAACTGCAGGGTGAATTCTATCATATTCTGATTACTGACTCCTCACCATTTCCTTTCCTTGAGCTTCCAAAACCAATTTGATTCATTGGACAACACCCAATCCAGAACTACATTCTCCATGGTTGCACAACCTTAACTAAAAAGCCATCTGATTTGTATTCTCCAATTTCCCTCTCTTGAGAGCAAGCACCAGCCTGATTTTCACAATCTCCCTCCACCTTCCCAACTCATGGACAGCTTGCCCCACGACCATCAGGTAGGAGACTACGTAGTATTCACACCAGGTCTACCAAACCTAAAACAGCTAATTTTCCCAAGCAATACGTCTGATCAATAACTCTACCCACTAACACACGCTTCCACACTGCTAAACGACGCACGTTTATCATTTTCTGTAAGTCGCCTTATGGACAGACATCCTGTGCCTTACGACACTTTCTGGACATGTGTGCAGTGTATAAGCTGTGGATATATATTTTTATTAGGGTTTTTTTTTGCTGCTCCAGACCCGGAGTAATAATTATTTCCAAATCTGAAACATGCTGAAAATGGCTGATTTTATCATGTGCCCCAAATACCCTGAAAACACATTCTTCAACATCCGAATCCGGTATCTTCCTATCCAGTGAGGTCAGACTAACTGGCCCATAATCTTGTATCTTCTACTTCTCAACCTTCTTGAAGAGTGGAGTGATATTTCCAAATTTTCTGTCTTCCAGAACCATACCAGAGCCCACTGATTCTTGAAGCATTGTTTCTAATCCCTCCAGAAACTTTTCAGCCACCTCTTTCAGAACTCTCAGATGTGCACCATCTACTCCGGGTGACCTGTTTACCTTCAGACCTTTCTGCTTCCCAAGAACCTTCTCATGAGTAATGTAACTTTACATAATTCTGACCACTGACATCTGGACATCCACCATCCTGCTCGTGTCTTCTGAAGTCAAGACCGATGTAGAATACTTATTCAGTTCATCAGACAGCTCCATGTTTCCCATTACTCCCCCTACGGCCTCGTTTTGCAGTGGTCTGATATCCATTCTCACTTTTGTTATATCCATATTAGTGTATTCTTTTTTCAAAATACCTTAGTCCCATTCCAATCTGGAAACTTCACAAAGAAAAAGAAGAACTGAAATGACAAATTCAGAAAACCCTTTTTACCACTTAGATGAAAACTAACAGGGACAGAACTAGGAAGAGCTATAACAGTCATTAGAAAACAGTCTGATAAGGTTTCTAAAGTATATATTTTCATACAAAATAAACAGGGCTCAGCACACCAGACAGGTATATGCAAATCTGATTTGAAATACAGACCAAAAGACTTAAATGAAAGGCCAACTCAGAAAAATGAATCATCACTGCCGAATAAAACATTAACCAGTGGAATGAGTATGACCCTCCATGGGAGACATCCCAATGATCTGAGCAGACCAGATGGTGACAAGGAAGCATCGAGCGCCCGACTCTGAGTTGGAGACCTCTTCACAGAAACAAGGGTGCCTTGGGAATTACATTTTAAAATAAACAGAAATACATAAAAGACAAACAAACACGGCAATAAATGCAGAAAATGCCAAGAGAAACCAGACATAATCCAACACATTCCAGGATCCTATAGCAGTTTAACTCAATCTGATTACGTAAAAAGGTACAATCAAGTTGCAAATAACATTCACAAAAATCTTGCTTTAAAATACCAACCCATTCAGGACCACCATAACTTCATTAAGGGACCATGAATTTAGGCCTGATCCTTATTTAGAGTCAAAATCTTACAAACTATAGGATAATCAATACATTATTGCAGATAGGACAATCCATAATAACCATTTGGATATAATATTACAGGATAAACAAGCAGGAACAACTGACCCGTGTGACACATCACAGCATTTAAGCGTGAATAACCTCGTCCCAGAATTGTGTTCCTTTGTATTTCCAAAGGCCGGAGCTGGAAAAGTGTCTCTAATCGCTACCGTCCGTGGCGCTTCAATCTGCAAATTATCATTTCGCCTCCTATCCACTTCCTCTGTAAGGTAATTTACCAATTATTAGAAATAACACGGGTACAGAACAGATGTCTTGGAAACGCTGAATCATAAATAAGTTCCTTACTCTGCTTTCTGGAAGAAATGATTCTGAGGATTCTGGTCAAACGCCTCAGACAATTCTTTTCACATATCACCCACCGCTCGGCTCTCATGAATTCGTTTTGCGGCCTTCTCAGAAAATCATTCAAGTGTGTACCCAGTAACTGCCCCTTTTTGAAGCTTATATTTAGAGTGAATATTTAAATATTACCTGTTCTGAATTAACTTGAATTGAGCCCAGGGACCAACCAGTGAAGAGCGGGATCATGTCTGAACATCTTGGAGAACGGTTCCTCAAATCACCTTCATCTCGGGCAGTTCGTTCTGTATATAAATCTTTACTTAATATGTCATCTCTCTAATTATCCACCAACTCACGAGATTTCAGTATTAACAGTGCCATTGGTCCATTAATTACCTTGTATCTGTTGTAACACACAAAATGCTGAAGGAACACAGCGGACGTTCTGCGTGATTGTTCACGTTTCCTAGATGCCGCCTGGCCTGCCGAACTCCTCCAGCATTTTGGGTGAGTTGCGTCCGCAGCCTCTCTCTTGTTTCTGGTCATGTTTTTATTTCTGTTTTCTTTTTTTCTGTTATCTATCAGACATTATTCAAGAGTTCTTTGCACAGGGTCGGGAAAGTGTTAGCACCGCCAAATACCACGTTGATACTGATCAGGATAAGATCATATTGGATCCCACTTCCCTTCACTGTGTATTTTGTTGTTAGGCTCAAATCATCAATATCTGTCTGTCTGTCCGTCTGCCTGTTTGTCTGTCTCTCTGTGACTCTCGTTTTCTCTCGCTCCTCTCTCTCTCTCTCCTTCGTTTTCCTTCCCCCGCGTTCTCCCTTGCGATCTCTTGCTTTCGTTCTCTCTCCCTCTCGCGATCTCATTCTTTCTCTCAATCTCTCGTTATCAGCCGTTCCCTCTCCCTCTCCCTCTCTCTCCAGCATGATGTCTGTTTCTCTATCGGTTCCTCTGTCGTGTGCTGTCCCTCCTAATGTCTGATTCTCTCTCCCGCTCTCCCTCGCAATATCCCATTCTCTTCCTCTCTCTAACGCTCTCCCTTATAGTGTCTCTCTGGCGGTTTTTATTGCGAGATGCCTCTCTCGCGATGGCGTTCCCTCTCTCTTTCTCTAAATAAAGGCAGAGGTACTTAGTCGTCCTGTATAAAACAGCTGCAATTCTGATTTCTATTACTGGTAAACTTCAAGTTGAAAGAGAGAAGGAGAGGGTACAGGTAGAGGAAGAGGAGAAAAGGTGTGTGCAGGAAGGAACCGCCTGTGCGGGAGCAGGAGCGCTGGTTAGAGACGGAAATAAACTCCAGCTCAGGCTGCTTCAATAGAACAGTGAATTAGCGGTAACATGTTCGCTTCAAATATCAACTTAATCGGATCAGAAGGTTGGACGGAGGGGGGAAGGGGATCTCTGGGACGCTGGGGCTAGTGATACCGTCGGGATCGGCTGTCAACAGTTATTGCAAACTCTAAGCAACACACACCAAATGCTGGGGAAATTCATCAGACAACGCAGCAGCTGTTGGAAAGCGAAGGCTGTCGTCGTTTCGGGTCGAGTCGCTTCATCGGGACTCTGACATTGTGTGTTGTTTTGTACTTCGAGCAGCTTGTGACTGTGTTCCTCACATTGTTTACATTTACCCAGAAGTGGGGGCAAGGTTGTGTGCGGAATAGGGAACATGAAAGCAGCTGAAACCTCGTAAAGTACACCATTTGTTTCTAACGTTTAATAAATTTCAAAATCTGAATTATTGGGTATTTCACGGCATTCTTCAGTTCCTCTCGGAATTTGCTTTGAGTCAGGGCGTAAATACACGTGTTGGTGCAGGAACTGAGAACCTGCAGCATTCCCGCTGTCTTTTCTGTGATGTAATGGGGATCCGTGACAGAATAAACAAAGCTCTTTGAAATGTATTTATAGATATAAAATACCACCTGTGTTACCCACAACAAAGTGAAACTACCGGTTATGCTGAAGAGCAAAACGATGGATTTGCGTCGGTTCTCCATCTCCCGGTCCTTGTCATTCTCTCCACTCTTTGGTACCCGGAGCCCCCTGCGGGCTCGACTGGCCGCTAGAATCCGCCTGACAGTCTGAATATTGAACATCAAAATCAGAAAGAATGGGACACAAGGGGTTACTATCCGGTGAAATATCGCAAATGCTGCCCATGAGGGAGAGTTTTGGAAGTTCGATGTAAAAACACAATACAAAGGAACACCATCAATTATTACCCAAGGTTCATATATAAAGCTCCAGGGAAGAGTTTCCAAACAGGCCAGCACACTCACTGCCCCGATAACCACGGCCGCCGTTCTCTCGGTGCAATATTTTGTTTTCAGCTTCTCACAGCAAATAGCCACAAATCGATCGACGGTGAAAGCAACAGTCAGCCAGACCGAGGTCGCCGTGCTCGCAAATATCAACCATTCACGGAGTCTGCACACAGGAGTGATGCGCAGGAATGATTCGTAAAAATAAATCCCAGCTGTGCTCGTCAGTAGCGGATCGGAGGTAACGACCAGGAGATCGGCCGCTGCCATTCCAAACATGTAGCGAGTGACACATTTCGAGAGACCGCACTTTCCACGGGACAGGATCAGAATCGCCACCAAGTTCGCTGGAAGAGAGACAGGGAACATCACGTAGGGAATATACTGAACAAAGAGCAATGCAGCAGCGTGAGCGGATCCTTTCATGTTTTCACTTTATTTTTGCCTTTACCGTTGGGAGGGTGGAGAGAAGGTCCAGAGGTGACGGAGGCAGAGAAGGAGTTTATGCAAGTAACACTTAACCAACACGCTGGTATATGTCTAGGGGAAAAGGAGATCCAGCCACACACCAATCCCACCTCCCGTTCACGCAGGTGCTGTGAGAATCGAGTTTATGCCTCGCGCCCGCCCACAGTATCAACCCCACAACAAATACCGTTATGAAATACACTTTAAAGAGTTTACTAAAATTAAAAGAGAATTAGGCAATACAATATATATGCAAGGTAAAAAAAAAAACAGAAAGGCGCCAACTTATCAACGTTCAGTCAGTTTAGTGCACATCGTTGGAGCTCAAACATCGAACCATTCGACCCCTCGTCACTTGCCTCCGACCTCCACGTCTTCGCACCTAGGACCACACCCGGTGGTCAACCAAGCAGTGCAGCGCACGTCCACCTTCCCCGACGTGAGAAACACTTATCAAAGAAGCATTCCTACTCTTATCAAACCAAAAAACCCATTTTGTGGAACATACACAGGACGTTGTACACGCAGTAAAATAAGGTCAATATGATCTTCAATATGATAGTTCAGAGGGACGTCGGGGTACAGGGACATGATTCGCTGAACATGGAGTCACAGGTAGACGGGGACCCTGGGGAGTGTTGTAGATCAGAGGGACCTCGGGGTACAGGGACACAGTTCCTACCGATGACCGAAATGTGATGTGGCAGGGGAAATCTAAAACTGGAAACGCTTCTCTAGGCAAAAAGGAAAATGTGGATAAACATCTGCGATTCTTTCCTCAGAACCGTTCTCAGTGAGGTCCCTGACACGAGTGTTAACTCGCTTCTCTTTCCACACAAGCTGTTCCGGGCTTCGTGCTTCTAGAGTTCCCCGGGTGAGTTTCCTTTCCCCCCATTTGCATCTTCACTGACTTCGTAACAGAGCATCGACATACCATCAAACACAGCGCAGTCTGACACAATCTCACAGACAGACACGGCGCCTCCCACAGAATCCATCACAGGGAAGCCGGAGAGATGATCTTTACGTCCAGCCTGAGCTCGGTGTCGTAGTCCCATGTTTGTAGCAGTGTCAGATGTAGACAAAAAGGAAGACATCTCACAGTACTGATAGCTATGAAACAACACGTCGATGGCGGTAATTGCTCAGCAATGACTTCATTGTTTTGTCCATCTATTATTTCACATTCAGCCATATCGTACACATTTATTAAAGATCCGCGACGTTCATGATGCAACATGCAACTGCGTACAGTTGCTAAACTGTTGCTACCAGTCGATGGTTTGGTTGTTACACCGACCTCAGACAGCCGCTCCCATACAAACGTAGAGAATCAATTGTTATAATGTATGCGGAACAATATTTCCGAATACAGTTCACCTGCTTTGATACCCGATCATCACATCGTTAAATACAGGCAGCTGCGTTCCGCAGGTGTTGAGGGATCCGCGACATTTCTGCAGCGGTCTTCAGATCCAGATTCCACAATCCACAATCCGTGTGCTTACATACAATTCCTGAATATTGGAATATTAGAACTGGACCTGTGACAGTTGAAACCAGCGACATAAATAATCACAATATTTTCATTAAATCTCATTTCCCAGCAACGGCAGCTGACACTGCGGCTTACCGGGAATTCCAAAGGTTGAAATAAAAGGATAGTAGACGTCCTCTATCCGCCAGATGACTGGATACTCCATTTCAGTGAGAATGTGTGAGCGCTGTTTCTCCTGACTCTACAGCTCCGCTTCTGCAGCTTCTGCAGACACTCTGAGCTGATCCTTTCCAAACGGCCCCGATTTATACAGAGGATCGGTCTCCAGAGATACGATTATGCCCCTGACTAGCTTCCTTCATTACAGCCACTTGAACGAACACTTGAATTCTGCACCATTGACTCTGATGTAAATACCGGGCTGATTGAAGATAAGCGCCTCAAAATTCGCGGGCGTTAACTTGGGCATTTTCCATTCATGTGGTGGAGCTTTAATGCCAAAGGCTGAGTGTTGTCGCCGAGCAGCCACGTTCACAGAGTTCACTCTTTTGGTGTTTGATATTTATCTGGAAGGAGTTCACCAGTATTGTCGGATCCCTAACGTCTTTCTTTGCTATTTCCCAGTTTAAACTCTCCTTCAGTACTTCACATCCCTCCGGGCCACACACATTGTCCAACACACATACACGTGCACGAAGACACACACACACACGCACACACACACACACACACACACACACACAGAGATAAGAACAGAGATAAAATAGACAGAACAATATTGGCACATCAACAATCAGATGATTAGGTTGCTCATGTACAAACATGAGAAAATCTGCAGATGTTGGAATCGAGGACAGCACAAACACACTGAATGCTGCATAAACTCTGCTGAGTTCCTCCCGCTTTTTTGATGTTGTTGATGTAATAGACTTTCATGACCATCTCAAATCTGCCAGAGATCAAAGGAACATTTGGAAATATTTTTTTCAACCGGAAGAGAAATGGCTGTCCGGGTAAATAACAAAAATGGTACTCTATATTGGGAGATGAACATATTCATGGACAAAGACAGCGTCAAATAAATGGACAGACAAGTTGACTCTGGCACTGTCTGCACCAGTTACTCCACAGAACCGCCTGACACTTATCTCCCCCTCACTGGCCCAATTTACTTCTCCTCCGACTTTCCTCCTGTCGAGGCAGAAGGCACAGAACAGCCACCCCTCTCTCACTGACAAGGTGTGTTAGTGAACAGAGAAGTGCTGACAGCTGATAGTTTGCAAACTTACTGAGAGAAGAGATACTCAGTCCGAATCTGAGCCCAAACACAAGATACACCTGTTACACACCAACAGAGGTGATCAATATTTACACTGTATACCATACCAGTGTCCAACAGGTGGACACTGTAGGTGTAGGGTCCTACAGGTGACCCAGACTCCATTTACCCACGCGAGGTTTTGGGAGGACAGTAACAAGAGCGCTCGCATAGTCAGTGTGGTGCAGGAAAGGACAATCAGATGGAAAATTGGGAAACGATGAATCAGGTGTGGGTGTAATTTAGAAAAGATACTGACAAGCACATGGTGTTCTGGATAATGAGTTTGTATGGACTGACAATCAGAAGCCGTTCAAAGGCAGAAATGGAGAACAAATGGGACACTTTCAATTTGGGAATCTGTGGCCTTAACAGAAACTGCTGGATTGTGTCTATGCCCCAACTGTTCACTGTCGATATAGTCATTTGGATATGGGACCAAGTGTATTATATTCGTGTCCGCTGCAGTTATGGAGCTTGGTGGCAGAATCAGTATTGCGATAGGTGGAGAAGGGGTTTATGGACGCAGACAGAAGTGATTGAGTGAACATCTGCAATTTGACAACATATGGGAACACGTGATTCCATCCACTCCGAGAGAAACAAACCAGAATTTTTGCTTTTGAACAATGTGAGGAAAAGTGATCGAGAAGCAGTGTTTTATCTATTGATGCCGGGGAATTGGAGAAGAGTAAAATGATGGATTTGCGACGGGTCTCAATCTCCCGCTCCCTGTTATTGTCTCCACTAGTTTGTCCCCGGAGCCGCCTGAGAGCTCGACTGGCCGCTACAATCAGCCTGACTGTCTGAACATTGAACAGCAAAATCAGAAAGCATGGGACACTAGGGGTTAAAATGAGGTGAAACAGTGTAAATGCCTCCCATGCTGGGGAGTTTCTGTAGCTCGCTGCAGCAACACAATACCAGGGAACACGGTCAATGTGCTCGCATACAAAGCCCCAGGGGACACTCTCCATACAGGTCAGCACAACTCACTGTTCCTACAACTACAGCCGCCGTTCTCTCGGTGCAAAATATTTGTTTTCAGCTTCTCATAGCAACTAGCCACAAATCGATCGACGGTGAAAGCGACAGTCAGACAGACAGACAGAGGTCGTTGTGCTCTCAAATATTAACCATAAGAGGATTCTACACACAGCTGTGATCCGCGGTGATCCACAGGCATAATCTGGGAACCTAAATCCCAGCAGTCCACTTCAGCAGCGGATTCGAGATTACCACTAGGAGATGGGTCGTTGTCATCCCCACTAGTTAGAGAGATACATATTTGGAGAGAACGCACTTTCCCCTGGACAGGATCAGAATCACCACCGTTTGTCGAAAGAGAGACGGAGTACTGCAAGTTTAGAAAATACTGAGCAGAAGCCAATGCAGCAATTGGAGTGGATCGTGTAATATTTCCACATTATTTCTGCATTTAGCGGTGGGTGGATCGAGAGAGAATGCAGAGCAGGTGGAGACACGGAAGTTTATCTGTAAAATAAAATTAGTACAATCTGTTTACAGATTTCTTACTGATGACGGAAATGTGAAGTAGCTGGGAAAGGACCTCCTGAGAGTCAACACTAAATGAACATTCTACGACGGCACATTTCGCATCTCCTGTGTATGAAATCAATAAATTCGACGCTGATGGCGAGACTTTTCAATTTGACAATCCTCAGTTTCCTTGACGCTCCCTGTCAGCGACAGAACAGCCGAAGGAAGGAACAAAAATCAGAAAATGCTGGGAACACTCATCCAGTCAAAGCAGAATATGTGGAAAAACAATTAGAGTCTTTTCTCAGAACTGTTCTCAAACAGAACCACGACACGAGTGCTAACTGGCTTCTCTTTCCATACAAACTGTCTGGGGCGAAGTACTTCTAGAAGTATCCGTTTGTGTTGCCTATTCTCCCATTTCCCAGCTCACACACTTTGGACCGAACATTGACTGACTCCAACAGAAACAGTTCAGTCTGACCCAGCCGCACAGACGGACATGACGCATCTCACAGAATCCATCACCAGAGGAATTCTCCGTCCAGCAGTGAGCTCGGTGCCGCAGTCCCGTGTATGTAACAGTGTCAGATGTAGCATTAATACAATACAATTTACAGTATTCATAAGCATGAAGTGACAATCATAGAAACATAGAAAACCTACAAAGCAATACAGGCACTTCGGCCCTCAAAGCTGTGCCGAACATGTCCTTAACTTCGACATTACCTCGGCTTACCCATAGCCCTATATTTTTCTAAGCTCCATGGACTTATCCAGGAGTCTCTTAAAAGAGCCTCTTCCGGCTCCACCACTTCCGCTGGCAGCCCATTCCACGCACCACCACTTTCTGCGTTAAAAAAAAAAACAATTTACTCCTGACATTTCATCTGTACCTCCTTGCAAGCACCTTCAAGCATTGCCCTCTGGTTCCAAACATTCAGCCCTCGGAAAAATCCTCTGACTATCCACACGATCAATGCCTGTAATCACCTTAAACACCTCTATCAGGTCACCTCTCATCCTTCGTCGCTCCATGGAGAAAAGGTTGAGTTTTCTCAACCTTTTCTCATAACGCATGCTCCCCACTCTAGGCAACATACTTTTAAGTCTCCTCTGCACATTGTTTCCATGTCCTTCCTGTAGTGAGGCGACCAGAACTGAGCACAGTACTCCACGTGGGGTCTGACCAGGTTCCTATATACCTGCAACATTAAACTGCGCTCTTAATCTCATTCCCACGATTGATGAAGCCCAATACACTGTATGTCTTCTTAACCGCAAAGTCAATCTGGGCAGCAGCTCTAAGTGTCCTCCGGACACAGACCAAAGTTCCCTCCGATCCTCAACACTGCCAAAAGTCTTACAATTAATGCTATATTCTGACATCATATTTGACCTACCAAAATGAAATACCTTAACTTAACTGGGTTTGGTCCATCTCAGGGCAGTTTTGCATTTTATCATTGTTCTGCTGTGACCTCTGATAGCCCTCCATACTATCCGCAACACCTCCAACCTTGTGTCATCAGCATATTTACCAACCCATCCTGCACTTCCTCATTCAGGTCATTTATAAAAATCACAAAGATTAGTGGTCCCAGATCAAATCCCCGAGGCACACCGCTGGTCACCGACCTCCGTGCAGAATATGACCCGACTATAACCACTCGTTATCTTCAGTGGACAAGCCAGTTCTGGATCCACAAAGCAATGTTTCCTTGGATCCCATAGCTCCTAGCTTTCTCAGTAAAACTTGCGTGGGGTACATTATCAATAAAGATTCATTGCGTATACAGCACTGCTTCACATTGACTCACAACAAACACGTTTATTAAAAATCCACAAGTTTCATGACAGAACATCGAATTCCACGCAGTTGCCAAAATGTTACTACCAGTCGATGGTTTGATTATTACAGCTAACAGAGACAACAGCTCTTATCCAAGTGCAGACAAGCAACTGGTATAATGTCCGTTGGTGGTATAAATTCCCTGAAGGTTGGTCAAGTTATGTCTTTATACTTTAGTGCGTAAAAGGTTGAGTGTGTACTTGATAGAGGTATTTAAAATTATGAGTGGGACAGGTAGAGTTGACGTTGGCTTTTTTTTCCTTTGAGGGTAGGGGAGATTCATGAAGAAGATATGAGTTTAGAGTTAAGGGGGCAAAAGTTTAGGGGTAATACGAGGGGGAACGTCTTTACTAAGAAAATGGTAGTTGCGTGGACCGAATTTCCAGTAGAAGTGGTAGAGGCAGGTTCTATTTTGTCATTAAAACCGATAAGTATATGGACAGGAAAGGGATGGCGGGTTATGGGCTGAGTGCGGGTCGGTGGGACTAGATGAGAGTAAGCGTTCTGCACGGACCGGAAGGGCTGAGATAGCCTGTTCCGTGCTGTAATTGTTATATGGTTATATTGTTATATTTGCAAAACCAGTACAGCTGCGACAAGATCAGCAACACAGCAGCACGTACAACACGTACAGTGGCAGAAAGGACTCTGCCTGGTCCGCTGAATGCCAGAGATATTGGCGGGATCGCTAAATTCCCGCAGCGGTTTGATTTTATATCCGGATCCCGGAATCCACAGTCCCAGTGTTTCCATTGCATTGTGGAAATGCGGGATACCTAGGACTCGACATCTGACAGTGGAAACTAGCGACAGAAACAATCTCAACACTGGAATTAAACTTCAATTCCCACCAACGGCAGCTGACACTGTGTCTTACCGGCAATTCCAAAGGCTGAAATCAAAGGGTAGTAAACTTCTCGTATCCGCCAGATGACTGGATACACCATTTCAATGAGTGGCTGTGACACTTGTTGCTTCTGGATTCACAGCTCCGGCAGACACTCTGAGCTGATGCTTACACAGCGCCCATATTTATACAGAGGATCGGTCTCCAGATTCACGTTTGTACCCTTGACGAGCGTTCTTGTTTTCAGTCACATGAACAAACACTTAATTCAGTCCGATTGAATTAAATACTGGACCAGGTGTAAGCACTGTCCGAATGAAGACAAACACATTAAACTATTGGGCACACCTCAGCAGTGATTCAGCAGGTGTCAATATTGCAGGAACTCGAATGACAAGCTGAGCTTCGTCACGGAGCCGACACATTTTGCAGATCTTTCGTTTTCTGTTGATTATTCATCTGTAACCGGAGTTCACCGACACCGACAGATCCTTAGCTTCTGTCCCTATGGTTTCCATTTTGTACTGTCCTTCAACTCCCGTCAGTCAGACAGACAGACAGACAGACAGACAGACAGACAGACAGACACACACACACACACACACACACACACACACACACACACACACACACACACACACACACACACATTGAGAGAGGGAAAGAGTAACACAATAGGAAGAGAGATACAATAGACAGAACAAGGTCGGGATGGGAATCGTCAAATAACCCTAATGGTGATGTACATAAACGAGGAAAATCTGCGGAATCTGGAAGTTCACGGCAGCACAAACAAAGTGTTGGAAAATATCTGCTGAACTCCTACAACTTTTTGTATGGTGCTGCAGTTGTAGACTTTTATGAACATCTCAAATCTTCTAGAGGTCAAACAGAACTTGAGAAGAAATGTTGCAATCTGCAAAGGAATGGGAAGACCCGTTAAATAATAATTTAAAAATAACACTGTATGTAGAGTAGGTGTAGGATATCTGGAAGCGAAGGAGAGAAAGGGAAGCATCACATTCAATGTCAGATATGAGACCGAACGAGAGAGAGAGTGTCAGACAGACACATAGACAGACAAGTAGGCAGACAGACAACCAGAGACGGATGAGTAGGTGTCTGATGTTGCTCCTGTATGTCCTAGTCTCTGGTACAGTAGATGAATGTCGGGTTCATTCCGTCACTGTCGGTCCTCTGTACGATGTGAGAGTGCTCCATTCTGTATCTTTCAATATCTGGTAGAGTCTGAGAGTGTGGTGTTCATTTTGTATCTTTCATCTCTGATACTCTGTGAGAGTGCGGTGTTCCTTCTGTACATGTCAGTCTCTGGTACAGTATGAGAGTGTAGGGTTCATCTGTTCCTGCTGGTCCATGATAGAGTGTGAGAGTGTGGATTTCATTCTGTATCTCTGTGTCTCTTCTACAGTGTGAGAGTGTGGATTTCATTCTGCATCTCGTTGACTTTTCTGCACAGTGAGTGTCGGTTTAATACTATGCGTATTCGTCTCTAGTACAGTGTGAGAGTATGGGGTTTATTCAGTACCTGTTATTCTCTTCTACAGTGTAACAGTGTGGATTTCATATTGTACCTCGCTGTCTCTTCAGCAGTGTGAGTGCTTGGGGTTCATTGTGTATCTTTCGGTCTCTGAAAAACGTGAGGGTGAAGGGATCATATTTTTTTTCTTTTTGCTTTTGTCCCATAAATCTGATATTAAATCATCCTGTACAATTAGCAGCATTTTTTATTCAAACTACATTTTGCACAACTATACCAAGCTACCTCCAGATGACACCCCCAAATTCATTATGCACACAGACCGCCGAACGATAGTAGTTATGTTGGAATAGTACTGCAAAAGTCTTTCAGGCGGAAACAGAACAACCGACTGACAATGTCAATGTTCACACCTAATTATTAACATACGCTATTGCATGAACTTCAGTAGTTCTAGATTCGGAACGGTTCTACGTTATTCAATAATGTAACTGTGGTCGTAGTAGTTGAATTACGGAATGCGGAGTGACGTATAACCGCTGTACTGAAAGGTAGATGATAAGGTGCAACATCAAAAATAGGCAGATTGTGAAGCCAACTGTACATCATATAATACTAATTCTATAATAGTATAATAAATGTTGTAATTAAGCCCCTTAATACGTGTTTTCAGGGTGATGTCGTATTCACTCCTGTACCTTTGCTACTTTTTCCCCGGAAGTGGTGGTAGGAGCGTAGTTTTGAGTATTTTCATGCTGCTGTTCGCAGATATTTGACAAATAAAGGTCTAAAAGTTTCCAGAGGTTATACCGCGATATGGAGTTTGGATTCTTAAGAATTCATGCCTGACGTTGAAAGCAGAAGTGCGCTTGCACATCACGTCCTCCTAATGTCAATGTTACTGTGTCTGCCTGTCCCTTTGGCGGAATGGCCAGACTGTGCACTACGCTTCATGTTCATGCAGACAAGTGTTTCCATAGATCCAGCAGAGCTACCTGCTCCGGCATCACTTCCGTCGGTCAACAGAATCAAATCTCAATTCGGCTGCTAAATTTCCCACCGTAATGGGTGCTTACCTTCAGAGATCTGTCCATGTGCTTCCGGGATCCCTCTGGTCCACCATTGTACTTCACATTCCACCATTTGATATGGATCTCCTGGCCTTACGTAGACATTTTGTCTGCATTGTGTCTGCACTTGTGCATTGCCCTGCATCCTCCAGATTTCAAGGGGAAAGTTTTTCGTTTTACATCTATCTGTGAACTTATTGAACACAGAACCTAGAATAGTACAGCAGAATACAGGCCCTTCGAGCCACAATGTTGTGCAGACCCTCAAACACTGCCTCACACATAACCCCACCCTAAACTAAATTCCTCCATCTACCTGCCTAGTAGTCTCTTAAACTTCACTGGTGTATCTGCCCCCACCACTGACTCAGGCAGTGCATTCCACGCACCAACCACTCTCTGAATAAAAGACCTTCCTCCAATATCCCTTTTTAACGTTCCACCCCTTATCTTAAAGCCATGTCCTCTTGCACTGAGCAGTGGTGCTCCGGGGAAAGGGCGCTGGTTGTCCACTCTATCTATTCCTCTTAATGTCTTGTATACCTCTATCTCTCCAAAGAGTAAAGCCCTAGGTCCCTCAATCTCTGATCATAATCCATAGTCTCTAAACCAGGCAGCATCCTGGTAAATCTCCTCTGTACCCTTCATGACTTTTTAAATTTCAAACATCAACCATACCCTCCTCCCCTCCAAGAACAAATACACGAATATTAATGCATATCCTATCAGAATATTAATTCGGCAATGATCACCTTTTGGGGAGAATGTAATTCATCCTCAGCCCATTGCGCTGTACAGACGGTATTTGCATGATGGCTGAATTTTGTCACATTGCATTGCGAGTAGGCCGAAGCTGTGAGCTCCCGTGACGGTAAGTAAACGGACCCTGCGATCAGAAAAGCAGCGAGTTATTGTAATTTGTACATACAGTGTTGGAGATCTAAAGATGTCTTT
Source organism: Hypanus sabinus (assembly GCF_030144855.1). Taxonomy (NCBI): domain Eukaryota; kingdom Metazoa; phylum Chordata; class Chondrichthyes; order Myliobatiformes; family Dasyatidae; genus Hypanus; species Hypanus sabinus. The sequence continues at coordinate 7,366 of NW_026779066.1, read as the reverse complement.
CCAATGTAACATAATCCCACAGGACTCTCCACAACAAACATATTATTCCTACAGGATTGACCAGAAATGAGGTATGATTTTCATTTCAGGTCGAGCTCCTTTCGACACAAGGGGTGGAATGGCAGAACAACCCACTGTGAGTGAGATCGCATTCCCAGTGCACCAGTCCCACCCGGCCACAGTGGAGAAATTCACCTGGTCCCGGAGTCGGTCAGAGTTGTTCCTGGAATCTGGCACCGGCTCTTGCTGCTCCACATACAAGAGCAAAGGATCCATTCTGAACGTGAACAGGGAGTCAGACTCAGAAGGTCATAACTGCCACCGATATGACACTGAAACTGAACACTGTAATTTCCCTGTCACCCATCGCCTCTTTCCTCCTTCTGTCACCGATGCACACAAAGGACGGTATCCCTCTGCCAATGAACGTGACATTCAGCTCGCGTTGGGTCAATGGAAGGAGGGCTCTGCAGTCACATTTTACTCCTAGTATTCAAAATTTGACTCCGAATATTAGTCCGAGACGTCCGGTGTCAGAGCGCAGCAGATTGTAAGTCAGATTCTCAGACAACAGCCCGAGTGACATGACAATATCGATGACTTTTGTCTGTACCAAACTATACGAATTTATTTAAGTTCAAAATCTGACTAAACTCTGCTGTGCTCTGACGCCGTAGCAATGGACCTGGCTCTGAGCCGCTGTATATAAGGGTAAAGTCAGGCAGTATTGTAGTGATAGGCGACTCGATAGATAGGGGGACAGTCAGGAGACTATGACAGCAAATACACAAGGTTGGTGTGCTGCTTCCGGGACGCAAGGTTCCAGGATGCATCGGAGTGACTCAAGGATATCATCAAGCTGAAAGCTGAACAGTCAGAGCTTGTGAAGTGTGTTGGCATGAATGACACAGGCAAAATGAGGAAGAGCTTCACGCAGTGAGTATGTAGAGTTGGGAATGTGCCTGAACAGAAGGACCTCCATACGTACTTATCTCCGGATTACTTCTGCTGAATCGAGCTGGCGCAAGTCGGAATGGTATGAATGTGTGTCTGAGGGACGATAGTGCAGGCTGCAGGGTTTTAACTCCTTGGGGTATTGGAATGCTTTTTCGGGGAATGGGTGATCCGTACAAGAGGGACGGATTCCATCGGAACTGGAGAAGAACTAATGGTAAACACAAAGTACACCGCAGATGTTGTGGTTAAGTCAACACGTACAAACACGCTGGATGAACTCAGCATGTTATTATTCCTGCAAGCGTAAGTGCTGCACCACTCCCGACAACTTCTCTCTTACCACAATTCAGGGCCCCAAACTGACCTTCCAGGTGAGGCAACATTTCACTTGTGAGTGTGCTGGGGTCAACTATTACATCCGGTGCTCCCGGTGCGGCCTCCTCTACATCGGCAATACCCAACGCAGATTGGGGGACCGCTTTGTCGGGCACCTCCTCCCCGTCCGCCACAACAGACAGGACCTGCCGGTTGCCACCTACTTCAACTCTGCTTCTCATTCCCATTCGAATATGTCCATACATGGCATCCTCTACTGCCACAATAAGCCAAACTCAAGTTGGAGGAGCAACACCTCATATACAGTCTGGGTAGTCTCCGGCCCCTTGTTATGAACATCGAATTCTCCAACTTCCTTCAATTCCCTCCCTCGACCTTGCCCCATCCCACTTCCATTCTGCCTCCTAGCTGCCTATCACCTCTCATGACTCTGCCTTCTTCTAGTACCCATAGTGTTTTCCCCTTAGATTCCTGCTTCACCTCTCCTGCCTATCACCTCCCTGTTTCCCTTCCCCCACACTTTGATCTTTCATCTGATTAGTTTTTCACCTGGCACCTACTAGCGTTCTCCTTCCCACCCTCCCTCCACCTTAGTTACAGGGCCCCTGTCACCTCCCTCTTCATTCCTGACGAAGCATCTCGGCCCGAAACGGTAACTTCTCTCTTCAGCGGATGCTGCCCGACCTGCTGAGTTCAACCAGCGTGTTTGTCAGGGGAACTAATACCCTGGCCGGAAGTTTAGGTACTGCTTGTCGAGGGTATAAACTAATTTTTCCATGCGCTAGGAACGAGAGCACCGGATCAAAAAAATGAAGAAAGGCGGAGGCAAAATTCAATTAAGCTATTTGATGGGTTGAAATGAGACTTTTAATGTGACGAATACATTACAGTGCCCAGACGGAGAGCGGTTCAAGAATGGATGATGACTATATAAGGTTTTCATAAGTTTAGAAAGCGCAGAGTTGGAGGTAAAAAAAAAAACGTGGAGTTGTACGTCTAATCAGGGACAATATTACAGTGTCTTACATTCACCTACGGACTTGGCCTCTACATCTATCACATTCTCGACTGTCTGGAGAAAGAAAAATCTTCCTCACGTCCTTTGTAAAAGTTCGCCCTTCAATTCTGAGGCTGTCCCCTTTAGTTCTGGACACATCACCACCAGAAACATCCTCTGCACATCCACCTTATCCGCGGTTGTGCGGGGTTTTTGCTGTCTAGTTGTTGTAAAGGACTTTCACATCAGAACATGCTGCCAACAGTTACAAAGAACTCCGCCCTTACAATCCAGTGCTAGCTCTTGACGTGGTCTCAACTCTTGGGACATTGTGCTAGTTGTAATAAGGTCTCTACTCTTATAGTACGATGCTGTTGTCGTAAAGATCTATATCCTTACAGTACGTTGCCATTTGTCGTAAACATGTGTACCTTGCAGTGCGGAGCAAGCTGTTGTAAAGATGAATTGCCTTACAGAATGGTACCGACTATTGCAGAGATGTCTGTCTTCGGTCTGGTGCCAACTCTTTTAGAGGTGTGTGTCCTCCTCATACCGTGCATGGTGTTGCAAATGCTAATACCACTAGAACACAATACTGATGATGTTTTTTTTAATCACAGTTACAGTGCAAAACTGGGATTGTCCAGGTATAGGTATTCAGTGTTATGTTTTGAAAACAAATCTACTCTTGTGTTGTAGTCTTGTACTGGTCTGTGCCCTTACTGACCGGTGCATCCTCTGGCAGCTGGGTCTGCTTGGAATACAGTGTAAGTGACTTTACAGAGGTGTGCCCTTATTTAATAAACTGATCTTCTCGGTCCAGATAGATTACAATTCTCCTGGAGATCAGACTAAGTGCTTGATGTTATTAGTAGCCATGGGATCACTGTGGGTGGGGTAGATCATCCAGCCCATCAAAACTATTCTAGCTCCTGCTACAACAACATTAATACCGTCCCATTCCGCACTTTCATCCGACAGCTCGACAGCTGTATTTTCGTCAATAACGTTCCCAGTTCCTCTTTGACCATGCTGATTGCTTGTTCCCCCCCAACCCTGCAGGCCACTCCACAGTATTTAGAACACATGCTTTCTCAAGGAACTGAGCAAATTGCAAAAGAACAAATCGCAGCGTTGAATAATGCACCACCTCCCCACACCAGTACTGAACTGCCTTACGTTATGCCTGCCTTGGGCATATCCGACCGTCTAGCTCATTTCCAGTTACTTGTGAATGAACAACAAGGGTTTGCTGGTGGCATTTTAGCACAACGACATGGGGGCCGCAGCCTACCCATTGGACATTATTCTGTAAAATTACACCTGTTGTAAGACGCATGACTGGTTTTCTAAGATCTGTCACCGACGCAGCAGTTACGGTAGAAAAGTCCAATCCTATTGCATTGGATCACCTTGATGAAGGGTCGAGGCCCGAAACGTCTCTTTTAGATAGATGCTGCATGGCCTGTTGAGTTCCTCCAGGATCTTCTGTGTATTACTTTGACTTCCAGCATCTGCAGATTCTTCTTGTTTCTGATAGGACCCAGACAGCAGTAAGCATCAGGAGGACATGTAATGCATTCACACAACAAAATTAACCGCAGGTCTTTAGCGTCTCTGGAATGTGATTGTCTTGTCAGTTAATCTTGCCGGACAGTTCCGTTGTCACTCAAACTGTATGAGATATACGGGTGTTGTATAACGCTGATCGGTTGCAGGACGGGGTATCAGTGAGATATAAACAGGATCCACGACCGAGTAGCGAGGGATTTTTGTAATCCACTGGTAGATATCAATTACCACCCGTGTTAACCACAGAAATATAAAACTCCCGGTTATACTCAACAGTAAAACGACCGATTTCCTTCGACTCTCCGTCTCCGGATCCTTGTCATTCTTTCCGTCGCTGCGACCCCGGAGTCCCATCTGGACTTTATTGGCGAAAAAAATCCGTCTAACGGTCAGAACATTGAACAATAAAATCAGAAAGAACGGGAGACAAGGCATGAAAATGCGATGAATCATCTCAAATGCGGCCCACGAGGGGGACGTAGAGAAACTCGCTTTGATCACGCAACCATGGAAAACTCCATTAATTATCTTCGTAGGTTGCAATGTGTAGAAAGGGATACTTTCTAAACAACCCAGGACACTCACTGTTCCGATAACCACAGCCGCTGTTCTTTCCGTGCAATATTTTATTTTCAGCTTTGCACAACAAATGGCCACAAATCTGTCACAGGTGAACGCGACTGTCAGCCAGACAGAGATCCCGGTGCTGGCTAAAAGCAGGCAATAAACGACCCTGCAAACGGAAGACAGAAAATCTGAAATATATCATAACAGTCCACTTCAGTAGAGGTTCAGAGATAACGACCATGAGATCAGCCACTGCCATTCCCAATAGGTAGCGAGTGACACATATGGAGAGACCGCACTTTCCCCGGAACAGGATAACAATCACCACCAGGTTAACTGCAAGAGAGAGCAAGGAAATTACTGACGAGTTCAGGAAATTGAGCAGCAGTGTGATAGACACAGATTAGACCTTGCCAAGAGTTTTGTAAATTTGGTAAATCTGGGTAAAATTATCAAAACCCGTGGGAGCAGAGCTGCTTAAAGGGTTCCTCGGCCGCAGTGAAGGATGGACATTAAATAACCGCATCACCGGTCCGGAGGAGCACAGGAACAAAATGAATTCCTCATCTGCAGTTCCATCTGCTCACATTTTTAAAATAAATGAACCTTTCGCGTTGTTCCATTATTCCGTCACACAATTCACACGCAATTTCTTTGGACAGAACCACAGAAGGACGGCTGGTCCTCACAGATGCAGTACAGCCCGTGTCCTCTTGTGCCGATATTTCAATTCACCATTATTCCATGACATCGGGGCAGCGGAGAGGATTTCAAACAAAGGCATACAATATGGAGCGCTGACTGCTACGAAATATGCAGTAGAGCCGGTGTCCTCCTGTGCAGACATTTCTGATCTGCATTATTCCATGACATCGAGGCAGCGGAAAGGATTTCAATCAAAAGCAGCATCTCGGCTACAATATGGAGCGCTGACTGCTACGAAAGTAATGGGATTAATATTGTCAGCGCCGTCCGCCCATGACTGAAATGCGGGGACTGGGCAGGTGGCTGTGGAAACAAGTAGCGAGAGAAACACTTCGGGACATCGGAATTAACTCTCAGATTCTGCCGTTTACAAGGGTGTCAGTGGCTTACCGGGAATTCCAACGGCAGAAATAACCGGGTGGTAAATGTCTTCTATCCGCCAGATTAATGGATACCCCATCTGAGTGACCCAGGGAAAACTATTGCTCTGAATTCCACAGCTCGGCAAGACACTCTGGCTGACGTTCTGTAACAGGCTCTGATTTATACAGGAAATCCATCTCCAGTGACAGGGTCCCAAATCTGACCATTGTTATTGAACAAACAAATTACATCACCGGCAGTGTCTCAGGTGCAAATAATGTGGAAATGTAACAGGATCACGTCACTATCAATTGGCTTTACCTCAGTCTGATCCCTCTGTGTATTTCGACCAAAATGTGTAAATAAGACCAGTAAGTGATCAATTAGAGGCTTCATTTACAGCTTTCCACAGTTGTATTGACAGCGGTCACGACTGTTCCCATTTTCCAAACTGACACTTTCACTATGGTTCTCGATCCACAAACATTGGGGAATCGATGCTTCCAGAATTTTCAGCAATTTTCACTGTCCACCTTCTGTTTCATCTACAGAGAGTTCCGATTTCCCCTCAGTGTGATCTGTATACAGAAACACATGAAAACCCTCACGGTCGCCTCCTGCAGACCTTCAGTTAATATCATTCACATTTTCTTTTTCATTCAGCAGCTCTACTTTGAACGCTCAGGCAAGAAACCCACCCCATCCCGTTACACTATGTGCCATCAGTCATAAAACATAGGCGCTGTGTACAGAGACCCCCTGTCCAGATCTGCATCAGACCTGGAGGACAACGATGTTTAAGTCATTTTGATCAGCTTCCCCAGTGCAATAACTATTCCCGATACCTGCATGTTCAGAGCTGTCCACGGATCCCTCTAGCTCTTCAACTATGTTCCCCAAATCTGTAGGATCTGAACGTGTGTGTGTGTGTGTGTGTGTGTGTGTGTGTGCATCTGTGTGTGGATATGTGTATTTGTGTGGAGCTGTGTTTGGTCTGTGTGTGTGTGTGAGAAACAGAGAGAGAATCGTATAATGTAATCAGTATCAGGCTGATGAATGCTTCCTCTCTCTCTCTCTCTCTCTCTCTCTCTCTCTCTCTCTCTCTCTCTCTCTCTCTCTCTCTCTCTCTCTCTCTCTCTCTCTCTCTCTCTCTCTCACACACACACACACACACACACAAATAAAAGACGATTTCCCACTCTTTCTCTTTTCTCTTCCCACTCCGACCGCGTTAAACAATGTACTTAGCGGTTGAGTCGGCATGACGATTAAGGGATAGAAAAGATAAAAGTGACGAAACAGTTGAAGGGCAATTTTGTAGAATCGAGAAATATACATAGCAGAATGAAACAATAAAGAGTGTACAGTGGGAGAACGGAAAATCTGCAGAATCTGCCAGAGAGAAAAACATTCAGCTTTTCGAAGGTTTCAAGTTGAAAATGAAGTCAGGGTTGATATGAAGTTTACATGAAATGCAGCATTACTGTCAGAGAACGACTGCTGAGCAGAAACAATCAACCAACGGGAGACATTCATCAGATAATACGAGAGTGTGTGTTTCATTCTCCACCTGCCTGTCGCCGGTATAATGTGAAGAGGGGCGGTTTATTCTGTACCCACCAGTCCCCTGTGGGGAGGGGGTGTTCAGATTTTTAGATATAATTTCCTGATACAGACTGAGAGTGAGGGGTTCTTCAGTTCTCACACCCTGGTTCAGAGTGACAGTGTGTATTTCATTTTATTCATTTATTTTTTGCTACAGTGTGAGAGTGTGGGTTCCAGTCTGTATCTGTCAGTCTCTGGCACAGTGTGAGTGTGTGGGTTTCATTCTGTATCTGTCAGTCTCTGTCACAGTGTGGGAGTGTGCGG